>NC_091247.1:204497500-204635000 GCF_042477335.2 Ovis canadensis
CATGTATACCAAAATTAACTGATGCTCAAGCTCCTTATACAAGATAGTGTAGTATTTGCATATAATCTATGGGCACCTTTCCATATCCTTTAAATCACCTATAAATTACTTATAATAGTGAATAAAATGTAAAAGCTATGTAAATAGTTATAAATGCAATGTAATGCTTCGTAAATAGTTGCTGGCATGTGGAAAACTCAGGTTTTGTGTTTTAGAACTTTCTGGATTTTTTTTTTTTTTAATCTGTGGTTGGTTGAATCTGCCAATGCAGAACCCATGGATATGGAAGGCTAAAAGTAGTTTCCATTATCAGCCATCATTTTGACTAGATTCCTACAAAACTAGTTTTGAGAAAGAGAAACCAAAAAAATAAAACAAGGAATATAGGTAGCCAAAATGTGATCATCAAACATATATTCAACAGCTAAATCTTTCACTGGACAATCTATGCTATAGATTATTCTTCATATTATTTGGGTTGATTTGCTATGATAAAAGATACAATAAAACACTTGATGGTAATTAGAGATAAGCAGGAGAGGCAAGCGGTGATGGGAATATGATATCTGAATATGTGTGGTTCATTCAAAAACTATTCAATGAGTATAAAATATGTACCAGGCTCTGTGGAGCATTAAGGATATGTTGTATAAGTCCCTGGTATTCCAGAGTATGACTCAAGCATATGTATGAGTTGCATTGCTAAGAGCCAGCTGGAGGAGTAAAGGGTCAAATCTTGAAGGGCTTTTGGGGCTTCCCTGGTGGCTCAGACAGTAACGAATCTGCCTGCAAAGCAGGAGACCTGGGTTTGATCCATGGGTCGGGAAGATCCCCTGAAGAAGGGAATTGCAACCCACTCCTGTATTCTTGCCTGGAGAATTCCATGGACAGAGGAGCCTGGAGTGTGACAGTCCATGGAGTTGCAACAGTCGGACACAACTGATTGCTGATCGACTATCACTTAACACTTGAAGGGCTTTTATACCAGCTAAGGTGTTCATACTAACAGTAATGAGGCACCAAGAAATACTTCTAAAATGGCAATTTTTTGAAAGATTACTCTAGTGGAAGTATGCAGAAAGAACTGGAGAGAAACAGGACTGGATGCCCTAAGACCAGCTGGCAAAATATAATTTAGAATAGTTTTGGCAGGAATTAGAGGACTATTTGGACCTTTCCCTAGATCACAGGATATAGAGCGCCCCCTTACTTTAAGATTGTAATGGCCTTCCACTTTGCATTTCAATCTGTTAAGCATGACTTCCCTGTGTTGTTGTTGTTGTGTTTGTTATTTTGTAGCTAAGTCGTGTCCTACTCTTTTCCACCCCATGGGCTATAGCCCACCCAGATCCTCTGTCCATGGAATTCTCCAGGCCAGAATACTGGAGAGGGATGCCACTTCCTTCTCCAGAAGATCTTCCTGATCCAGGGATCCAACCTGTGTCTCCTGCACTGGCAGGAGACAAAGCTCTTGTCTTTACCACCAAGCCATCTGAGAAGCCCACCCTTCCTGTAGTTACCCTTCTTCACTTGGTCCAAGAATTCTTTTCATCTGTCTCCAGGATGATATATAAAATCCATGTTTTTCTAAGTATTTGTTTGCTACTGGACATGGGAAAGATGCACAAATACCAATATGTCCAGGAAAGTCCAATGGTAGAGAGTCACAAATCCTAAGAGCGCACAAGAGGAGATGATTCTAGTTCTATAAAAGCCACGTATTTCCAGGACAAGGTGATTTATGTCACAGCTTTTGAAACTGCTAGTTTCTTGTGGCTCACTTAATTTTTGAAAAAACTAACTCTTTGAGATAGACCTGATGCATCAGATTACCTGTCTCACGTGTGTCATCTTAGCTGCATGAAGATACTAAAATCAATCAAGTTAATCCATGTCAGACTGTTTTTTTTCTTCTTCTTCTTATTTTAAGTTAACTTGAAGATGCCCCCAGTTCACAACTATTCGGAAGAGAATCCTGGTTCTGGTGACATATTACATTAATTCTAGTAAGAGATGAAGGTGACCTGAATTAAGGCAGTGAAAATGGGGATGGACAGTGATATAAGGGGTAACAAAATAAGGTGTTAACTTGAAGATGCATTAGCTATAGGGTTAAAGAAAAGGCAGTGACTCATTCATACATTCATTTATTTATTCAACAAATATTTACTGGGTGCTGAAATAGGTGGAAAAGGCAATGGTGACCCACTCCAGTACTCTTGCCTGGAAAATCCCCTGGATGGATGAGCCTGATAGGCTGCCATCTGTGGGGTCACACAGAGTCGGACACGAATGAAGCGACTTATCAGCAGCAGCAGCAGCTGAAATAGGAGTGCTTAAGTCCTGGAGGATAGATTCTGTACTGATGTTTGACATACAGTGGTGAAAAATCAGATATGGTCCTTGCCCTCCTGGAGCTTATATTCCAGTTGCTGCTGCTGCTGCTAAGTCACTTCAGTCGTGTCCACTCTGTGCGACCCCACATACGGAAGCCCACCAGGCTCCCCCATCCCTGGGATTCTACAGGCAAGAACACGAGTGGGTTGCCATTTCTTTCTCCAATGCATAAAAGTGAAAAGTGAAAGTGAAGTCACTCAGTCGTGTCCAACTCTTTAGGACTACCAGTCTCCTCCATCCATGGGATTTTCCAAGCAAGAGTACTGGAGTGGGTTGCCATCTCCTTCTCCAGAGTATCTTCCCGACCCTGGGATCGAACCCAGGTCTTCCGCATTGTAAGCAAGATGCTTTACCGTCTGAGCCACCAGGGAAGTCCTAGGGAACAAGGACATGCCCTCATCTGAAGGGAGTTGAAAGAAAACAGTAATTAACAATGACAATGAAAAGATATGAATCATTTTCATTGATGGCAGGAGGGAAACTACAAGGATACTGTAAACAAAACTCACTTGGAAAGAGGCTACTTTATAAAGTCAAGTACAAAAGCTTCAGAGGGGATGATGTTAGTGCTGGAATCAGAAGAAGAGGAAGGAAATTCTCATACAATGAAACAGAGGAAGAGTGTTTCAGGCAGATTTCTAAGATAATGAAGGAGGAAAGAGCTTGATATAACTGAGGCACAGAAAGGTGGCTAGGGAGACTATAATATATTGAGCAAGGGGTAAAGCAGTGTGGAAGGGTGTCACAAGATCAAGGTGAAAGGAATCGCGTGGATCCTGCTAGTTTTATAGGCCTTGATAAGGAGTTCAAAATTTTTACAACAGCAGAGCTATTAGAACAAAAATGAAAGAGTATGATTGATCTACTCTTTTAAAAGATTACTCTGGCATCTATAGGTAGACTGCACTGGAAGGGAGCAGCAGCCGAACCAGAGAGACAAGTTAGAAAGCTCCTGTAGGAGACCAGGAAAGTGACGAAGGTGATGGTGGCGGCAGCAGAGTTGATGTCAAAGGATCCCAGATCCATGTTAGCGTTATAATGGAAGGCTCTAAGGTGCGGAGGAAAAAAATGAATCAAGAAGAGTTACATTTTTTCCATTTATTGAGAAGACAAAGACTAAAGAGGAAATCAGTGGAAAGCCAGAGCGAAAGTTCTATTTGAGTCATGTAGGTTGAAATCCCTAACAGACATCATCTGTGGAAGTTAGATGGGAAGATGGTTCTATGAACATGGAGCACAGAGGAGGGTTGGGGCCTAGAGGTAGAAATCAGGTGGTCAGCAACAAACAGAGAATACTTAAAACCAAAGGGCTAAATGAACTCCAGAGTAGAAATAGAGAAGTGAGGCCAGAGCTGGGCCTCAAAGGATTCCTCTAGTGATTGTTAGAATACTGCAGGAGGGATGAAGGAAAGGCCAGTGCCATTGAGAAGGTTGAAAACCTAGAGTGTGTGCTGAAGAAATCAGAGTGGAGGATGTTACCAGAAGGATTTCACAGTCAAGAATGGCTAGTGCTGGACTCCCCGGCAGTCCAATGGTTAAGACTCTGCCTTCCAATGCAGGGGACTCAGGTTCAATCCTTATTGGGAAACTAAGGTCCCACAGGCCATTGGGTACAGGCAAAAATTTAAAAATAAATAAAAATGCATATTTTTTTAAATAAAAGAATGTCACATGCTGCTGTAAGGTAAAGATGAATGCACAGTGTAATGAAAGTGTTATTCACTCAGTCATGTCTGACTCTTTTGTGACACCATGGACTATAGCCCGCCCATGGAATTTTCCAGGCAAGAACATTGGAGTGGATTTCCATCCCCTTCTCCAGGAGATGTTCCCGACCCAGGGATTGAACCTGGGCCTACCACATTGCAGGCAGATTCTTTATTGCCTGAGCCACCAGGGAAGCCCAGTGCACGGTAACAATGCTATTGTTTTGTGCAGTTGGGTGAATAATGATAGAACTTGCCAAGAGGTGAACAAAAGAGGAGGAGCACGTTTGGGGCATGTGGCACTTCCCATTCCACATTGCTGCCCCTGGGGCCTCACCTCCACACCTGTCATTTTGTAATGTCTGTACCACTTTGCATGAAGCTGTATTTATTTGGTATAACTAAAAAGTCGGGACTCTTAGATGACATTTTGTTTGCCTTTCTGAGTTGGGAGGAAACATGCACAGGTGCCTCTGTCACTTGGAAGCTCCTGAATAAAAAGTGATCAGAAAGTTTTAGTTGGTTGGCAGGAGGGAGAGGGAAAAAGAGTGACCAAGAGAAAGCAGAAAGAAAACTACTATTTGTTGAGTACGAACTAGGTAACAAGCACTGCTAAATGCTTTCTATTTCAATTAAATTACAGAAAGGTAAATACCATAAAAGCTTTACAAAATAAAAAACGAGCACTCAGTGAAATTATTAGCTTGATTAATAACCCATACATGATAATTGAGGAAACAAGAATTTGCATCAAGCTCTGTCCTGTCCTGTCTTATGCGTGTGTACTCAGTCATGTCTGACTCTGTGATCTCATGGCCTGTAGGCTGCCTGCCAAGCTCCTCTGTCCATGAAATTTTCCAGGCAGGAATACTGGAGCGGGTTACCATTTCCTTCTCCGGGGGATCTTCCCAACCCAGGGTTTAAATCCGACTGTTTGGCATCTCCTGCACTTGCAGGCTGGTTCTTTACCAGCTGAGCCACCAGGCATTGAGCTCTATGAGACTCCAAATCCTGGCTCACACTGTTCTGTGTTGCTGCCTAGGGTTACTGCTACTTGGAATGACAGAGACATGTAGGAAGTAGGGGATTTGGAAGATTCCCAAGGCAGTATGTAGATACGACTGGGACAGTCTTACATGCTGCTGGCTGCCTTCATCCCTAACCTCTCTGGGCATCTTCCCTGCATATCTTCTCACTTCTATCACCTCTAATACCTACCTCTCATCATTGGTACACCCCCTCCCTAAGTGTCACACACCTGCACTGTGTCCTGTCTCTTCAGACCCTCCAGTAGACCTGTGGTAGAGTCAGGACTCAGTAGTGAGCTAGCTGGATGATGGTGGCTTAGTTATCGCCACATAGTGAGCTCTCTTTATCTCATCTGTAAATAGAGAATTATTCCTACCTCATTCTGTTTGAAAATTTATACATAAAACCATCCACTATTCTGACTGTCATACAAAAAGCATGAAATAGAGGTTTGAATGTGAAAATGTCAGAGAAGATGTGGCTAAATTTAAAAAGTTAACTCAAGTTAATATAGGAAGAGAAGAATGAAGACCGATCGGGTCTCTTCCTCTTTTAGGTGACATTCATGTTTTTTATGTCCTGTGTCTAACTAGATAGAAAGTAACCATTTGAGGTCAAGGGTCATGATTTATAATTTATGTCCTTTATCAAAATGCCTAACACTTTATTGTGAAAACAGTGTATCATGATTTATATTGGTAAACAACTTTTGGGTAGTCCTTCTTCTCTAAAGTTATTGCATACTTTAGGAAAAAGTGAAGTGAAAGTCGTTCAGCCACGTCTGACTCTTTGCAACCCCATGGACTGTAGCCCTCCAGGCTCCTCTGTCTGTGGAATTCTCCAGGCAAGAAATACTGGAGTGGGTAGCCATTCTCTTCTCCAAGGTATCTTCCTGACCCAGAGATTGAACCTGGGTCACCTGCATTGCAGGCAGATTCTTTACCATCTGAGCTATCATAAATACTTTAGGAAAGAAAGATTAAAATTGGTAAACCATGAGTAAAGATAATTGATTGGTGGTACTCTAAAGCCTCCCAGAGACCATGCAACTCATTTCAGGCTGGAAAGCAGCAACGAGAAAGAATTTTTCAATGCCCTGGACCTTGGTGGAGCCCTTGTGAAGCTCTGTGTGATGAGTCATAATCGCTGAAACAGTCTCCATTGCATTGAGTGTCTCTGGCATTGATGCAGCTCATGGGCTTCTCTTTTGCCACCAAGAGGTGTCCTGTAGATGGCTTTCCTTTTAGAACCAACACAGGAAATCTCTTCTAGTGGAGGTTATATTTGTTTAGGGCCAGGATTCACATTATCTTCATAATTGCAGTAATCTTTGTTAGAATGAGGCACTGTATTTGGTTTTTGATTATCCGATAAGCTTGAAAAATCATTTTCTTCCTTCTTTTCTGGCTCGATACATGACCTTCTAAAAGGCAGTTTGGTGCTCAGCCATACAGAAAAAGTAGTCTAGAGAACTTACCACTGTGCATGTACCAATTCCAAAAGTAAGCAAAGTGTCCAATATGTACAGTAAGTAAATTTATGGGGAAAAATCACCCCTAGATAAATACTAAATTGCTCTCCAGATATTTAGAACCTGTAACTAGCCTGCCTTGAGTTCATGGAAGTGACTGGGATGACTGGAAAGAAACAAAAGCTTCTGATCATTTCAGTAAATAGCAATTAGAATAGCAAGCAGACGAAAATTGAATATCTTTTAAAGATGATCATATAGTTGACAGTCTTGAAATTCCTTTACAAATGTTTGTTAACAATTTAAAACTGATATGTTTAAATTTTGTAATGGTTCAATTTTTAAATGCCAAATCAGAAGTAGAGATTTTTCAACTATATCTGAGATAAATTATCTGTGTGCTATGCAAAACAGGCAGCAAATAGTATAATTGTGTTCATGAGTGGTTTGAGGATGTCAAATAAAATTGAAGAAGACACAAAGCTTGGCATGGTCTCTTATTGTATGTAAGTCTCCCCTTTGCCAAATAGAGATTTACACTTACAGAGAGAGAGCCTTTTTTCAGGAAAAAAACTCTATTTGAATTTATCTGGAAACTACATTTGCTACATAGAAAATGTTTAGTCTTATTTGTATATTTATTTATCACTATTCCCATGTAGTTTTGATTCTAATCTAACCATAAACTTTCCGAACAGAACTTCTGTGCTGATTGAAAGTAACGACAGTGTGTTTATTAAAGTCAGCAAATCTGTGATTCAAAACGACACCTTACAGAGGGGTCAGGATTTTATATTAAGAAAGAATGTCTGAAAGCGTGGAAGAAATGCTACTCATTGGGTAAAATTATTCTATTGCTGTGAAAATCAGACATTAATAATTCATTTTTCATAGAATCTGCACTTCTGGCTCTTGGAAAGGCGTAATCGTTTGAAAGGCCTACTAGGGTGAGAAGGAGCATAATGTGTCTACCCGAGGTTCACTTTAAAGCTAACTGACCCCTTGTACCAGGGAGCCGAAAGCAACCCTTGAAACATGGTACAGAATCTCCTCCTACTTAAAACTCAGTCTGCATTAATGTTGTCCGTAACTTCTAACTTTAGCCTACATGGAATAAAAACAACAAAGCCGACAGAGAAGAGGGCTTGAACCGTGTCCATCAGGGACCATGGGAAAGAAAAAAGGAAAGATTTTGAAGGTATTCCACCTATCCATTCCAATTTTTCAACTTTCAAAACCATAAACTGTGTCTTGTCTCCTTTGCTGCCCTACAAGTAGGATCGTCAGTAGCATCTTTCTAAATTCCATACATATGTGTTAATATATGATGTTTATCTTTCTCTTTCTGACTTACTTCACTCTGTATGATGGGCTCTAGGTTCATCCAGCTCATTAGAACTGACTCAAATGTGTTCCTTTTTATAGCTGAGTAATATTCCATTGCATTTATTTACCACAACTTCCTTATCCATTCATCTGTCAGTGGACATCTACGTTGTTTCCATGTCCTAGCTATTTTGGACACAGTGGGGGAAGGGATGATATGAGAGAAGAGCATTGAAACATATACATTACCATATGTAAAACAGATAGCCAGTGGCAATTTCATGTATGATGCAGGGAACCCAAAGCCAACACTCTGTGAAAACCTAGAGTGGTAAGACAGGAAGAGAGGTGGAAGCGGGGGCGGGGTTCAAGAAGGAGGGGACATATGTATATTTAATGCTGATTCATGTTAATGTATGGCAAAAACCATTACAATATTGTGATTATCTTTTAATTTAAAAATATAAAAAACATAAATGAATCACTGTGGTAGATGCTAGGGCTTTAAAAGATGAGTGAGACCTAATTCCTGGCTTAGGAAAGTTCAGCATCTGGAAGATGGGACCACCGTGTAAAAGTTTATTATGACCTAGTAGTCTAAGGATGGAGATATGTACAGGGTGTTACTCCTTTTCCTATTTGGACCAGTCTGTTGTTCCATGTCCAGTTCTAATTGTTATACCAACTGGCCCAGGCCAGGAAAAGATGGCACCTGAGCTGAGTCTTTTGCATTCCAGTCCCTTATAATGAAAAGGACGTCTTCTTTGGGTGTTAGTTCTAAAAGGTCTTGTAGATCTTCATAGAGCCATTCAACTTCAGCTTCTTCAGCATTACTGCTTGGGGCATAGGCTTGGATTATCATGATATTGAATGGTTTTCCTTGGAAATGAACAGAGATAATTCTATTGTTTTTGAGATTGCATCCAAGTACTACATTTTGGACTCTTGTTGACCATGATGGCTACTCCATTTCTTCTAAGGTATTCCTGCCCACAGTAGTAGATATAATGGTCATTTGAGCTAACTTCACACATTCCAGTTCATTTTAGTTTGCTGATTCCTAGAATGTCATCTTTCACTCTTCCCATCTCCTGTTTGACCACTTCCAAATTGCCTTGATTCATGGACCTAACATTACAGAAACGCTGGACTGGAAGAAACACAGGCTGGAATCAAGATTGCCGGGAGAAATATCAACAACCTCAGATATGCAGATGACACCACCCTTATGGCAGAAAGTGAAGAGGAACTAAGAAGCCTCTTGATGAAAGTGAAAGAGGAGAGTGAAAAAGTTGGCTTAAAGCTCAACATCCAGAAAACAAAGATCATGGCATCCGGTCCCATCACTTCATGGACATAGATGAGGAAACAGTGGAAACAGTGTCAGACTTTATTTTTTGAGGCTCCAAAACCATTGCAGATGGTGATTGCAGCCATGAAATTAAAAGACACTTACTCCTTGGAAGAAAAGTTATGACCGAACTAAATAGCATATTCAAAAGCAGAGACATTACTTTGCCGACTAAGGTCCTTCTAGTCAAGGCTATGGTTTTTCCAGTGGTCATGTATGGATGTGAGAGTTGGACTGTGAAGAAGGCTGAGTGCCGAAGAATTGATGCTTTTGAACTGTGGTGTTGGAGAAGACTCTTGAGAGTCCCTTGGACTGCAAGGAGATCCAACCAGTCCATTCTGAAGGACATCAGCCCTAGGATTTCTTTGGAAGGAATGATGCTAAAGCTGAAGCTCCAGTACTTTGGCCACCTCATGCAAAGAGTTGACTCATTGGAAAAGATTCTGATGCTGGGAGGGATTGGGGCAGGAGGAGAAGGGAACAACAGAGGATGAGATGGCTGGATGGCATCACTGACTCAACGGGCGAGAATCTGAGTAAACTCCGGGAGTTGGTGATGGACAAGGAGGCCTGGTGTGCTGTGATTCATGGGGTCGCAAAGAGTCGGACATGACTGAGTGAACTGAACTGAACATTACAGATTCCTATGCAATATTGCTCTTTGCGGCATTGGACCTTGCTTCTATCACCAGTCACACTGTACAAAATTCTGAAAGAGATGGGAATACCAGACGACCTGACCTGCCTCTTCAGAAACCTGTATGCAGGTCAGGAAGCAACAGTTAGAACTGAACATGGAACAACAGACTGGTTCCAAATAGGAAAAGGAGTGCATCAAGGCTGTATATTGTCACCCTGCTTATTTAACTTCTATGCAAAGTACATCATGAGAAATGCTGGGCTGGAAGAAGCACAAGCTGGAATCAAGATTGCTGGGAGAAATATCAATAACCTCAGATATGCAGATGACACCACCCTTATGGCAGAAAGTGAAGAAGAACCAAAAAGCCTCTTGAAGAAAGTGAAAGAGGAGAGTGAAAAAGTTGGCTTAAAGCTCAACATTCAGAAAATGAAGATCATGGCATCCGGTCCCATCACTTCATGGGAAATAGATGGGGACACAGTGGAAACAGTGTCAGACTATTTTGGGGGGCTCCAAAACCACTGCAGATGGTGATTGCAGCCATGAAATTAAAAGACACTTTCTCCTTGGAAGGAAAAGTTATGACCAACCTAGATAGCATATTCAAAAGCAGAGATGTTACCTTGCCAACAAGATCCTTCTAGTCAAGGCTATGGTTTTTCCGGTGGTCATATATGGATGTGAGAGTTGGACTGTGAAGAAAGCTGAGTGCCAAAGAATTGATGTTTTTGAACTGTGGTGTTGCAGAAGACTCTTGAGAGTCCCTTGGACTGCAAGCAGATCCAACCAGTCCATCCTAAAGGAGATCAGTCCTGGGTGTTCATTGGAAGGACTGATGCTGAACCTGAAACTCCAATACTTTGGCCATCTCATGAGAAGAGTTGACTCATTGGAAAAGACCCCGATGCTGGGAGGGACTCGGGGCAGGAGAAGAACGGGATGACAGAGGATGAGATTGCTGGATGGCATCACTGACTCGATGGATGTGAGTTTGAGAAGACTCTGGGAGTTGGTGATGGACAGGGAGGCCTGGTGTGCTGTGATTCACCGGGTCACAAAGAGTCGGGCACGACTGAGCAACTGAACTTAACTGAACTAAGCTGAATCTTAAGCAGTGACTAGGATTTAATCACAACACATTGGTGTGTTCTGGGAAAAGACTGGCAATTTGAAAGAAAATCCACACAGAAAATATTAAAGCAAAAACACTGGAAAAAAATAAAAAGCAGCATGGAGTTTGAGGAAACTAAAAGTGCTTTAAGTGCATTAGATGTCAGGTAGGGGAGTGAATAGTGGTGAGACAGGACACGTTAGTGAGGGCTAGATGCTGCAAATTTTGTAATATTAAGTTGCCTGGGGTTTGTTGTTTAGGAACAGGAAGCTGCTGAATATGAGCACATGAACGATGTGGTTCCAGCAAACTAGAGGTAAAAATATGACACCATTTTTGTAGATATGTACCATTAATATATTAAACACAACTCATATTTTATTATCCTCAGCTTCTCTTGTGCATGCATGCTCAGTCACATCCAACTCTTTGCCACACTCACCAGGCTCCTCTGTCCATGGGATTCTCCAGGCAAGAATCCTGGAGTGGGTTGCTGTGCCCTCCTCCAGGGATCTTCCTGACCCAGGGGTCAAACTGGTGTCTCCTGCCTTGCAGGTGGATTCTTTATCCCTGAGCCACTGGGGGAAGCCCAGAGATTGTGATGCCCACCAAATAGTCTATTTTTTCCTTGATGTCTCTTAGGCCCCTTGCCACTGGGGAAGACCAAGTGACTATTTCCATCAAAAAAAAAAAGAAAAGAAAGAAAGAAAGAAAAGGGCAGCTGTGATGCAGGTTGCTTTCCCACTCAGGCAGTGAAAAGCTTACATGGGATTCCCAGGTTCTTGCTCGCTTGTCATGGACATCGGCAGTGTTTAGGAAGTTGAGCCTTGTGCACCCAGGTCTCTGAGTGGAAACCTAGAGCAGAGTCCCTCACCCTAACATCGCTAAACAAACATACGTGTAGCTTAAGTTAAAAAAGCCAGCCTACTCAAATAAAGAGCCTCCTTCTTTTTCATTCCTTACTGTTTTATGCCTTGCCTAGTTTAGGCCTCTGTGTGTGCACACATTAAGTCACTTCAGTCAGGTTGTGTCTGACTCTTGGAGACGCTGTGAACTGTAATCTGCCAGGTTCCTCTTTCCATGGGATTCTCCAGACAAGAATACTGCAGTGGATGGTCTTGCCTTCCTCCAGGGGATCTTCCAGGCCCAGGGATCGAACCCATGTTTCCTGCATTGCAGGCAGATTCTTTGCCACTGCACCACCAGGGAAGCCGCTAAAGAGGAGTAATGTTGTCCTTTCTTCTGCATTGCAAGCTCTTCCTACAAGGGTAACACTGTTCAGAAAATAAAGACCTAAAATAGAAACAGTTCAGTTCAGTTCAATCGCTCAGTCGTGTCCAACTCTTTGCAACCCCATGAACCGCAGCACACCAGGCCTCCCTATCTATCACCAACTCCTGGAGTTTACCCAAACTCATGTCCATTGAGTCGGTGATGCCATCCAAGCATCTCATTCTCTGTCTTCCCCTTCTCCTCTTGCCCTCAATCTTTCCCAGCATCAGGGTCTTTTCAAATGAGTCAGCTCTTCGCATCAGGTGGCCAAAGTATTGCAGTTTCAGCTTCAACATCAGTCCTTCCAATGAACACCCAGGACTGATCTCCTTTAGAATGGACTGGTTGGATCTCCTTGCAGTCCAATAACTACAAAGCAAAAACAATAATGCCATCACCAAAGCAAATTTTTTTTAAAAAATATGAAATGTAGTTCTATCCGGGAAAGATTTGGGTCATTGTTTTATCTTACTTTAGTAAGCTTTCCAGTGTTTCTAAAATAAGCCCATATTATTTTTATAATTTTTTTAAAAACCTTTTAAAATTTCATTTTAAAAAATGATTTGGAAACTTGCCAGAAATGGATTCCCATGAACACTAAACAGAAATGAAGTATTGAATACTAAAGAGAAGCAGATAAATGTCATCTGATTTTTCAGACTCTAAGCAGATATGTGGATTCTTATTTTCAAAGCTATCCCAATATATATAATTCTTTCCTCCTCTATTCTTTAGAGAACATGATCAAATACAGTATTATAATATCAAGTTATGATTATTTTATAGTTTGAAATAAAATATTTAGGCCATTTCTTAGTACTAAGCATTGCTTAGATACTGCGCTGCCTAAATCATGTTTGCATGTACTGAAAAGTAAAACATTAGTCTTGTTTATTTGCTTCATTTTGCTTTTCTCCAATAAATTTTCCATATATAGCCTGCAAAAACATTCTCATAGAACTGTATATCGGACTAGAAATCTTTGATATTTAAATTATTTGCTGTTCTGTGAAAGCTAATACTCAAAAATATCCATTACATTTATGATTTTCACCTCAGATGTATCAGTCTAACGTATTTGTTGAATTTTTTAAGCAGTTTTGTTTTTCAAAGTTTTGAAGATATGATGAAAATATTGTGGAAAAATTAAATTAGTATACAGGATTATGATGGAAGGTTGATTGCTTTTACCTGTTAAGATATTCTAATGAAATCTTTTGCAATTTAATCTCCCCAAACTTAAATTTTCAGGTTTCAATTTGAGTTAATGGCTTACTAAAACTGAAGACAATTTGGATAGAAGAAAAATTTAACACGTGTAGATCTTAAGGACCTGTAGTTGATTAAAGTAACAGTATCTTTGCTGAAAATACCAAGCATATTTATAGGCAACATGATGAGCATGACATTGTAAGTATAACTTTGATATAGATTCTTTCTATTCTTCAATGTCATAGATTACCTAAACCTTCAAATATTAATTTGATTCTTACAGCTGATGAGAGTGGAGAACAGGCTATGATTTACAAATAAAGTAGCACTTTGCCCATTGCTCTAATCTGGGTTTTTTCCACACTACTTTGTTCATTTTTTGTTCAATAACATGAAAACAGAACACTTGTTTACTAAAATAGAGCATGTGTTTCAAAAGAAATTTATATTCTTTTTTATATTAGTCTCTTTTTAAAATTAAATTATTCATTCATTATTTTTGGCTGTGCTGGGTCTTTGATGAGGTGAACAGGTTCTTCATTGCTGTACTTGGGCTACTGTCTAGTTGGGACACACAGGCTCAGTAGTCACATGCACTGACTTAAGATCCCAAGGCTTGCGGGATCCTAATTCCTGGACCAGAGATCAAACCCATGTCCACTGCATTGGCAGATGGATTCTTAACCACTGGACCACTAGAGAAATTCCCAGAAATTTATGTTCTAATAAAATTCTACCTTATAATTAGCCAATGAAATTAAGTAGCTTGCTAGTCCAAGTTATCTCTATAAAAAATCTGAAAGTCTTAGACTTGCAAATAAGTCTTATAAAGTCATAGAGAATCTTGGCCAGACCCACTTTGAATGAAAATACCTTAACAATTGAAATAATGCCATTTTCAGGACTGTGGATGTGCCTTGGAGACTATCATATTAAGTTATCTCTCAGTCGTGTCTGACTCTTTGCGACCCCACGGACTATAGAGTCCATGGAATTCTCTAAGCCAGAATACTAGAGTGGGTAGCCTTTCCCTTCTCCAGGGGATCTTCCCAACCCAGGGATCGAACCCCAGTCTCCTGCATTGCAGGCAGATTCTTTACCAGCTGAGCCACAATGGAAGCCCAATTAAGTCAGACAGAAAAAGACAAATATCTTATGATATCAATCACTTATATGTGAAATCTAAAAAAACGATACAAATTAACTTATTTACAAAACAGAAATAGACATACAGAGAATGATTTATGGTTACAGGGAGGAATAGATTGGGAGTTTGAGATTGACACTGCCACATTTAAAATAGATAACCAACAAGGACCTACTGTATAGCCCAGGAAACTCTGCTCAATATTCCATAATAAGCTAAATGGGAAAAGAATTCGAAAAGAATAGATACATGTATATGTATAACTGAATCACTCTGATGAACACCTGAAACAAACACAACATTGTTAACCAATGATGATACTCTAATATAAAATTTGAAAAACTAAAGAAAAAAAAAAAGGGAAAGTGAGAAGCAGAGTGTATGAATTCCAGAATAAGATTCACATTTTGCTAATCAAGAAATAGTACCATTTGGTAATTTTTTAAAGATGACATTTGTTAACAAAAATGATATATTTTGTTCAAAAATACCTTAACGTGTAAGAAACAAGGACCATATAGCGGGGCTGTCATCGTCACCTCATTATTGTTGATTATCACATCTATGCTTTATCATTGTTAGCCAAAAAAAGCTATATGTTTAAAAGATTTCAAAGTCTCTTCATTTCTATATGTTAAATGATTTATTAGAGGAACATGCAGAGCCCGCTGCATTTCTAGTCAGAGTGCTCTTATACTGTCACTCAACATTTTATCAAATCTCTGTTGTGGACTAGACATGGTGTTAGAAACACTGAGTGAGAGAGGAGCAAATGAGGAAGATCCCGGCTACAAAAGCAATGTCTCTCTCTCTTTTTTTGTAGTTGTCTTTGGTCTTTTTTTAAAGTTTTTATTTTGTATTGGAGTAGAGTTGATTTACAACACTGTGTTAGTTTCAGGTGTACAGCAAAGTGATTCAGTTATACATATATATGTATCTATTCTTTTTCAAATTCTTTTCCCACTTAGATCATTCCAGAATATTGAGCAGAATTCCCTGTGCTATACAGTAGGTCCTTGTTGGTTCTCTATTTGAAATATAGTCATATGTATATGTTAACCACACTCTTAATTTATACCTCCCCCCACTTTCCCCTTTGGTAACCATAGTTATTTTTTGTCATATGATCCATCAGTCCCATTCCTGGGCATATATCCAGAGAAAACCATAATTTGAAAAGATGCATGCACCCCAACATTCATTGCAGCACTATTTACAAAATCAGTCTTAAACCTCTGTATAGTCTTCTCCAACCATGCATTCCTGTCTTTCTAGTTTTCTCACTCCATAGGTCATGAGTTTAGGAGGAATCAGACTACCTGACTCAAGTCTTCCCTTCTCCATTTATTACGTACATGACTTTTGCAAATTATGTAACTTCTCTGAACCTCACTAGTAGAATTGTGGTAATAATAACACCTATGCCATATACTGTGTGAGAATTAAATAAGATAACACATAAAAGTAAATTGCTTAGAACAGTGCTTGGACATATACACCATCAAATGTTGGCTATTATCAAAATTATTATTGGTATTAAGATTATTAGTATTATTATTACCAATATTTATGTCATCAAGACAGACACTTCTAGTTTATGTTACCCACTTCATAGCATCCTCAATTCTACCATCATTTATTTTGTTCTTACCATGTACTGGGTAGACTTCTATATAAACTTTGGAATCATAAAGATCAATAAGACACACTGAGAATCCACACAACCTGTACCCATTTAAACACTTCATCCATTTTCTCATGAGGAGTCATCGTTTCATCACTTATTTGTTCTATTATTCAAACTTTCTAAATCAGTTATGGATGGTTTCATTATCCACTTTTATCCTTTGGGCAGACAAGGACTGTAGAAGATGCCCTTATGGATTATGGTTGCCAGCTGCCTGTAAATTATCAGTCTATGTTTCAAAGATTTATAACTTAACTCAAGGTACCTACCATATCCCTGTTCCCTCATTCTCAACAAACAATCTTGCCTATTTTGTGGAGAAAATGATGGAGAACATGAGATAAAACTCGGCCCACTCTCCCTGAGCAAAGGATCAACTATCTATGTCCATTCACATTTTGGGCTTCCCTGATGGACCAGTGGGTAAAGATTTCACCTGCAATGCAAGAGGCACAGAAGACGAGAGTTCAATCCTTGGCTTGGGAAGATCCACTGCAGTTCATGTCAGTTCAGTTGCTTAGTTGTGTCCTATTCTTTGTGACCCTATGGACTGCAGCACCCCAGGCTTCCCTGTCCATCTTGCTGGAGCTTTCTCAGACTCATGTCCATCAAGTCAGTGATGTCATCCAGTCATCTCATCCTCTGTCCCTTCTCCTCCAGCCTTCAGTCTTTCCAAGCATCAGGGTCTTTTCCAATGAGTCAATTCTTCACATCAGGTGGCCATTCAGCTTCAGCATCAGTCCTTCCAAAAAATATTCAGGACTGATTTCCTTTAAGAGGGATTGGTTCGATCTCCTTGCAGTCCAAGGGACTCTCAAGAGTCTTCTCCAACACCACAATTCAAAAGTATCAATTCTTCTGCACTTAACTTTCTTTATGGTCCAACTCTCAAATCCATACATGACTACTGGAAATTGACTATGCCAAAGCCTTTGACTGTGTGGATCACAATGAACTGTGGAAAATTCTGAAAGAAATGGGAATACCAGACCACCTGACCTGCCTCTTGAGAAACCCACATGCTATTCAGGAAGCAACAGTTATAACTGGACATGGAACAATACACTGGTTCCAAATAAGAAAAGGAGTATGTCATGGCTATATATTGTCCACCCTGCTTATTTAACTTATATGCAGAGTACATCATGAGAAACTCTGGGCTGGCAAGAGCACAAGATGGAATCAAGATTGCCAGAACCTCAGATATGCATATGACACCACCCTTATGGCAGAAAGTGAGAACTAAAGAGCCTCTCGATGAAAGTGAAAGAGAGAGGAGAATGAAAAATTTGACTTAAAGATCAACATTCAAAAAACTAAGATCATGGCATCCGGTCCCATCACTTCATGGGAAATAGATGGGGAAATAGTGGAAACAATGACTGATTTTATTTCTGGGGCTCCAAAATCACTGCAGATGGTGACTGCAGCCATGAAATTAAAAGACGCTTACTCCTTGGAAGGAAACTTATGACCAAAAGGTCAGTTTTCATTCCAATTTCAAAGAAAGGCAATGCAAAAGAATGCTCAAACTACCGCACAGTTGCACTCATCTCACATGTTAGTAAAGTAATGCCCAAAATTCTCCAAGCCAGGCTTAAGCAATACGTGAACCGTGAACTCCTTGATGTTCAAGCTGGTTTTAGAAAAGGCAGAGGAACCAGAGATCAAATTGCCAGCATCCGCTGGATCATGGAAAAAGCAAGAGAGTTGCAGAAAAACATCTATTTCTGCTTTATTGACTATGCCAAAGCCTATGACTGTGTGGATCACAATAAACTGTGGAAAATTCTGGAAGAGATGAGAATACCAGACCACCTGACCTGCCTCTTGAGAAATCTGTATGCAGGTCAGGAAGCAACAGTTAGAACTGGACATGGAACAACAGACTGGTTCCAAATAGGAAAAGGAGTACGGCAAGGCTGTATATTGTCACCCTGCTTATTTAACTTCTATGCAGAGTACATCATGAGAAACGCTGGACTGGAAGAAACACAAGCTGGAATCAAGATTGCTGGGAGAAATATCAATAACCTCAGATATGCAGATGACACCACCCTTATGGCAGAAAGTGAAGAGGAACTAAAAAGCCTCTTGATGAAAGTGAAAGAGGAAAGTGAAAAAGTTGGTTTAAAGCTCAACATTCAGAAAATGAGGATCATGGCATCTGGTCCCATCACTTCATGGGAAATAGATGGGGAAACAGTAGAAACAGTGTCAGACTTTATATTTTGGGGCTCCAAAATCACTGAAGATGGTGATTGTAGCCATGAAATTAAAAGATGCTTACTCCTTGGAAGAAAAGTTATGACCAACCTAGATAGTATATTCCAAAGCAGAGACATTACTTTGCCGACCAAGGTCCGTCTAGTCAAGGCTATGGTTTTTCCAATGGTCATGTATGGATGTGAGAGTTGGACTGTGAAGAAGGCTGAGCACTGAAGAATTGGTGCTTTTGAACTGTGGTGTTGGAGAAGACTCTTGAGAGTCCCTTGGACTGCAAGGAGATCCAAGCAGTCCATTCTGAAGGAGATCAACCCTGGGATTACTTTGGAAGGAATGATGCTGAAGCTGAAACTCCAGTACTTTGGCCACCTCATGCGAAGAGTTGACTCATTGGAAAAGACTCTGATGCTGGGAGGGATTGGGGGCATGAGGAGAAGAGGACGACAGAGGGTGAGATGACTGGATGGCATCACCGACTCGATGGACATGAGTCTGAGTGAACTCCGGGAGTTGGTGATGGACAGGGAGGCCTGGCGTGCTGGGATTCATGGGGTTGCAAAGAGTCGGACACGACTGAGTGACTGAATTGAACTGAACTGAACTGAACTGAGACAGCGTATTAAAGAGCAGAAACATTACTTTGTCCACAAAGGTCTATCTAGTCAAGGCTATGGTTTTTCCAGTAGTCATGTATGGATGTGAGAGTTGGACTGTGAAGAAAGCTGAGCACCAAAGAATTGATGCTTTTGAACTGTGGTGTCGAAAAAGACTGTTGAGAGTCCTTTGGACTGCCAGGAGATCCATCCATTCCATCCTAAAGGAGATCAGTCCTGGGTGTTCATTGAAAGCACTCATGTTGAAGCTGAAACTGCAATACTTTGGCCACCTGATGCGAAGAGGTGACTCATTTGGAAAGACCCTGATGCTGGGAAAGATTGAGGGCAGGAGGAGAAGGGGACGACAGAGGATGAGATGGGTGGATGGCATCATCGACTCAATGGACATGAGTTTGGGTAAACTCTGGGAGTTGGTGATGGACAGGGAGGAATGGTTTGCTGCAGTTCATTGAGTTGCAAAGAGTCACACCTGACTGAGCGACTGAACTGAACTTAACTGGAAAAACCGTAGTTTTGACTAGACAGACATTTGTTGGCAAAGTAATGTCTCTGCTTTTTAATGTGCTATCTAGGTTGGTCATAGATTTTCTTCCAAGCAGCAAGCATCTTTTAATTTCATGACTGCAGTTACCATCTGCAGTGATTTTGGAGCCCAAAGAAATAAAGTCTGACACTGTTTCCACTGTTTCCCCATCTATTTGCCATGACGTGATGGGACCGGATGCCATGATCTTTGTTTTTTGAATGTTGTGTTTTAACCCAGCTTTTTCACTCTCCTCTTTCACTTCCATCAAGAAGCTGTATAGTTCCTCTTTGCTTTCTGCCATAAGGGCAGTATCATCTGCATATCTGAGGTTATTAATATTTCTCCCAGCAATCTTGATTCCAACTTATGCTTCATCCAGCCTTGCATTTTTCATGGTGTACTCTGCATATAAGTTAAATAAACAGGGTGACAATATACAGCCTTGATGTACTCCTTTTCCTATTTGGAACCAGTCTGTTGTTCCATGTTCAATTCTAACTGTTGCTTCTTGATCTGCATACAGATTTCTCAGGAGGCAGGTAAAGTGGTCTGGTATTCCCATCTCTTGAAGAATTTCCCACAGTTTGTTGTGATCCATGCAGTCAAAGTCTTTGGCATAGTCTCTAAAACAGAAGTAGATGTTTTTCTGGAATTCTCTTCCTTTTTCCCCTGGAGTAAGCAATGACAACACACTCCAGTACCTTTGCCTGGAAAATTCTCTTGACAGAGGAGCCTGGAAGGCTACAGTTGGGGTGGCAAAGAGTCTGACATGACTAAGCACACTGCGCACACACACTCACATCTTTCTCTCTTTCCGGTTGCCTCAGAAAGAAAGATAAAGCTTCAGTTCTGTGAGCTTCAGAAGACAACCTTTCCCACTGCTTCCTAGATCTCCTGGAAAAGTATTTCTTTTCTTTTATCTTTAAATGGTACTGTACCTTTAAACTGCATTTCCTATTTCTGCCCCTAAAATCCATTCTCCCTAATACTGTTCTAACTTGCTTCTTCCATTTATACCAAGATACTTGAAGGAAGTTTTAAACGTGCCTTGCCTCTTGTATTCACTCGACCCACTGATCTGGCTTCACATTAGACAGATTTCCCCAAAACTATTCTAATACAACAAGAATTCAGTGTGGGGGAGATCACTTGACAGCATTTAATAGTGCTGATGACTCATCCTTGTATTGTTGTGGCTGTAAAACATTGCTACCTGCTGATTTTTATCCTGCAACTTTCATACCCACATCTCACTCTTCTCTGCTCCTTAGACCAATGTTTCCTGGTTCCTCAGTCTCCTTTCCACACTCTGCAGACTCTCCCCACACACTGCACATGGTACACTTTCCACCTGGACGCACCAAGAGTATTGTCTGGTACTCACTCACATGTTGATACCACATGCAGAGGTGAACTCAGGTCAGTTTTCAATAAAACAAGGCTGCTTTTAGCCTACGTCTGGATAGCTCACCTTTTAGAAAATAAATGTATAGCTGATTACTCTTCCTTTAAACATACACTCTACTTTAGCTTTTTTCCAAATACCTTGAAGGTAAAGTAATGGTATAAAGAGAGGAGAGGGCAAAAAGGCATTTACTATAAGTAAATAAGCAAGGTAAGATTTGAATCACACAGAAGCATTCAGAGTTCAGCGATTTCAAGGCTCCAAATAAATAGCTAATTTTTCCTGGCAAATGAAATTGAATTATTAAATTATCATACCAGAGTCAGGCATTTGTAATGGAAGGGAAAGGAAACCATCTATTTATTTTTCCCCTCAAGGCCATAGTGTATTTGAATGTTTCCTGCTTAATAGCTGCACCTGCTGGTAAGGACAAAGGATGGACTGTAACTTGATTTTGTAAATAACTTACTGCAATAGGCTGAGACTTTGTGCTGTACCTAATGGGCATGTTGCCTCCTTCTCCTTTGATTGCTTTCCTTTTTATATCATTTAAAAAGAAAAGGCTTGTACTGTGGTATGCACTAGCTTAAATCTGTGTTTTTGTTTTTGTTTTTTACTGCTTGAAATTATTTCTGTTGTCATCTCAACCATTGTCAGCCAACTGTTGGGAAGGTTTGGTCTCAGAATTTAGGGTGTGTTTGCTAACTGAAGCTGTCAACCTACTCAAATATGCAGTCAACTTTATTATTTGCAGTGTTAAAGAAATGCAGTCATTTCTTTAGCAAAGTTTGTCCAGAAACAAAAGGAACACAGTTTTAGAAGTGAATAAGAAAAAATAAATAATAATAATTTGTGATCAATCTAATTTTAGATAAATTTTAAATACAACTTCTCACAAATAAACTGGATAGCAATTAGCAATTCTTTGATGTTGGACATAAGAAGAATCCAAGATAGAAACCTTGGGGGAAATGCCTAGAAAATACGAATGATACATAATATTTGTTCTTTCTTTTTCTTCTTAAATCACAATTAGGGTTGGGACCTAAAGCCTTGCAAATAGATTTTACATCTTTATGTTACTTTAAGTAACACAACCAAATACCCTTATGTTACCATCAGTGAGCTCAGTTTGGGGACCTAAAGAATTTGGAGGGTAATCAAATACACCAAAAAAAGTTCCTTACCAATCTCAAATGATAAAAAATACTGTTTAATCTTTTCATTCCTGCGTTCATGTTTAAAACCATGACCATTGTTTTTGTGCAATTTTATATCTCTGCTTCCAAAAAATGACAAATGCTGGCTCTAAACAAAGAAAAATGGATTGGAAAAGCTAAATTAATGTCTCTTTTTTATTGCTTTTTAATCAGTCCCTTAAGCAGAGAGCAAGGGGATTGATAGAATCCACATATTGCAGGCTGTGTAACCATGCTCTGGATAAAAAACAGCTACTATGCCTGCTGGCGGGATTCCAAGCCCAGTTATCCGGCACCCGGAGAAACGCGCTGTGTGCCACACTACCGAGTGCTTGGGAGCTTGCAAGTCTTGCGTGTAAGTGCGCATGTCAAGGAAAAAACAGTTTAGGAACCATTGCTCTAAGACTCAGCCTTTGCCTTCTGCTCACTCCCTAATAATTTCTTTTCACAATCATGGCTAAATCTAAAAGACACCATCGGGACTTCCCTGCTGGTCCAGTGGTTAAGACTTCACCTGCCAACGCAGGAAGCATGGGCTCCATCCCTGGTTGGGGAGTTAAAGTCCCACATGCCTCGCAGCCAAAAACCCAACACATAAAACAGAAGCAATATTGTAACAATTCAATAAAAGCTTTAAAAAATGGTCAAGATCAAAAAAATATTTAAAAATAAAAAAGAGACCATCATGATTTGTATGGGGCCTCAGCCCTTTTTCCTTCATAGGCCACTTCTTCCATAAAACAAAAGCTTTAGTTATGTTTTATGATTGCATTGGTATAAAGACAAACTATAATATATGGTAAAGCATGTTTTGATCTAAAAGCTTATTTTTTGTCTTTAATTTAAAAAAATAAAATTTGTGGGTCCCTAAAGGTATTGTGAGCCCTAGTCACTGTGGATAAGAAAGCCTCTGTAGTTATGAATTCATTGCTTATGAATGTCAATTTATTGCTATTACTTTGATCTCTTACTTCAACCCCTGGATTGAGAACTGCTATTTGAAACTTTCTACTTACTTATGTTACCATTGCCTTACATTATCAAAACCAAATTGACAATTATCCCTAAATTAGGTCTATATCCAACTTAAGTATTTCCACCATTGGTCTCATATTCTTTCCATTCTTTCAAAAGTATGAAGTTAGTCTTAACTCTGGTTTTTCTCCTATTTTATTTTTTGCTGTGTTATATTTTAATTGAAGAATAATTGCTTTACAGTCTCCTATTTTATATTGAACATTCAATTTAAATGAGCTCTCTTTTCTTCTCTCTGCATAGAGTCTTCACCACTTCTCTTTCCATATAAGCTGAAGTAAAGGTTTCTAAAGGGTTAGCACTTCCCGTTGCAATTATTCTGTATATTGACCTCTTTCCTATTATAGTTATGCTATACACAGATACTGGATCAATTTCCTAAAATGCTTATCATGAGATTATTTTTCTTTGCAAAAATCTCTAGTGTAAATAAGGTAAAAACTAAATACTTATAATTTATGACCTTAATTTCTCATTTCTAACCTGACCTCACCAACTTATTCTTCTTCGCTCTGCCAATGAATTCACTGGACAGTGGCCTGCTCCCTACAGCCCTCGTGCAAATCACACTGTTCCTACTTTAGCTCTTTAAGCTGGGCTTTGGTTAATCACCAAAAACTTCTCCACAGTTACACATCCAGATTTGGTCCTATACCGTCCAAAAGGTCATCTTTGGGTATGTCAGTTCATACAATCCCATCGCTCTCTAACTCAACATATTTTTAATGTATTCTACTGCTACTCACATTAGCCTGTCTGCTTATTTACTATGTGTCATGTCCATTCCTCATTGCTTTTATATGTTTTGTATTTCTACAGGTTCTAAATTTGTACTAGTTATAATGACATGACGTTAGTATCTATGACTGCATTGATTAAGAAAAAAATATTTTAACTAAGTTTGTAAAATAGTGATTGTCCAACATATTTTTTTAATATTTATTTACTTATTTTGGTTGCACTGGTTCTTCGTTGCTGCAAGAGGGCTCTCCCTAGTCGTGGAGAGTGGGGGCTGCTCTTCATGGCAGTGCTCGGGCTTCTCATTGAGGCGGCTTCTCTTGCTTCGAGGCACAGTCTCTCGGCACACAGGCTGCAGTAGTTGCAGCATGTGGGCTCAGTAGCTGAGGCTCGTGGGCCTTAGAGGACAGGCTCAGAAGTTGTACACAGGCTTAGTTGCTTCTTGGCATGTTGAAAGTTTGTGGACCAGGGATTGAACCCATGTCCCCGGCATTGGCAGGAGGATTCGTATCCGCTATGCCACCAAGAAGGTCCTATCTAACATATTTTCGGACTATAACATTGCCATGTAAAATAATACTGCTAGTATTTTTATATCTATCTTATAAATTAGAAAGTTTTTGTTTTCTTAAATCATCATGATACAGAGGTTACAAAATAAATGAGTCATGAGGATGAAATGTACAGCATGTGGAATACAGTCATTAATAATGTAGTATCTTTGTATGGTGACAGGTGATAACTAGACCACCAGGAACTAACACAATGTTGTAGGTAAATTGTACTTCAACAAACAAACAAATTCATTAAAAAGGGGACTAGATTTGTAATTTAGAGAGGAGGGTGGGTGGTCTGGTGGGCAGGGGAAATTAAAGTGGTCAAAAGGTACAAACTTCCAGTTATAAAATAAGTATTAGGGATGTAATATACAATATGATTAATATAATTGACATTACTACTACTGTATGTTATATATGAAAGTCATCAAGGGGGTTAGAAGATCCCCTGGAGAAGAAAATGACAACCCACTCCAGTATTCTTGCCTGGAGAATCTCCTGAACAGAGGAGCCTGGTGGGCTACAATCCACAGGGTCTCAAAGTGTTGGCCACGACTGAGTGAGTGGGCAATCAAGGAAGTAAATTCTAAGTGTTCTAATCACAAGGAAAATTTGTTTTCTACTTTTTAAATTTTGTAACTATAGGAGATATTGGATGTTCACAAAACCTACTGTGTTAATCATTTCATGATGATTGAGTCAAATGATATATGCTATACACTTTAAACTTACAGAGTCAACTATATCTCAGTAAAGCTGAAAGAAAAGAAAATATGATGCCACTTTGAAAAGTAAACATAAAAATTAAAAGTTCATCCAGTGTATGTGGTAATATCACATAATAAAGAACCAGGAATTTATCAATCAAACCCAACTCAAACTATTTTAAGTAAAAAAGTATCTGCTCCCACACATTCAACCTTGTCACAAGTATTTACTTAACAGCTCACATATGCCAACCCACTGCCTATTGTTCCAGGAACACTCTGACAAACAAGTTCTCTCTTTTCACTCACGTTTTTATACTCTAGTGGAAAGAGACACACAACGCCAGATTTAAGTAAGTTCTGTAAAGGAAATAAAATAGAGATCATCGGCACTGAATGGGAAGTGTAAGGCTCATTTAGACTTAATGAATCTCTCAGTGCCCTCTGTGTAGACAATTCAAATAACAAAAAATGATGGCTAGAGGGAAGCTTTGTGAATATCTAGGGAAAGGAAATCATAGAAGGAGGGAACCAGAAATACAAAGTCCCTGAGACAGGAAGAAGTTTAGCATGACAGAGAATTAGAAAGATCAGAGATCTTGTGTCTACTCTGGACCCTTGTCCTGAAGTTGGGTATTCGGATTGACCACCAGTGCCACATGACAGAGGAACTACGGTCCTTGATTAACAGCTCTGTCAGAACCACTTGTAGTGGGGAGAATCTTTCCAGAAGGAAAGAATGCAGAAAAAGCAAAAGAACAAATATCCCCTGCTCGTCTTTAAAAATAATAAGAGCCAGTGAACTCTGGGTTTGGTATTATAAATATGAAAAAGAAGCTCAGTCTTTATAGATTTTCCATTAATATCTCTGTATTTTCATTGATACTCTGGTAAAGAGTTGAAAGTTATTCCTCATGAGAATTTGAACATTGATCATTATATTAATAGGGCTTCCCAGATGGTGCTAGTGGTAAAGAGCTCACCTGCCAATGCTGGAGACATAAGTGATTTGGGTGGTCACAGTCAGACACGACTGAAGTGACTTAGCATACATGCATGCGTTATATTAATAATCCTGTAGTCTCTTCAGAAAAAGTATATGTTAAATGTTTTATAACTTGTCTTTAGATTCCAATGCTCTTTGGTATACTATGCTGGAGGAACTATTTATAGTCTCATCTTGGAGTTTCCCAATGTGTAGAAAGATGCTGTGGTAAACACCTCTGTTACTGAGGCAGCCTAGTCTTGTAGGTAAGAAAGATAGATAGGCTATCTCTGTCTCTAGAGATAGACAGGATTTATGTCTTGATTCTTCCCCTCAGTCTCTGTGGTCTTGGGTCTCTTTGTGCCCTAGTCTTCTCATCCTCATAATAAGAGAAAAAATACCCCCTCACCTCATGATGCTTGTAGTGAAGAGTAAATGGATTGATATGCCTTAAGAGCTTAGAATAATACTTGGCACATGCTAAGGACTGAATGGGCTTCCCTGGTGGCTCAGGTGGTAGAGTCTGCCTTCAATGCAGGAGACCCAGGTTCAACCCCTGGGTGGGGAAGATTCCCTGGAGAAGGGTATGGCAACCCATTCCAGTATCCTTGTCTGGAAAATTCCATGGACAGCAGGGCCTGGATGGCTACAGTCCCTGGGTCACAAAGAGTCAGACATGACTAAGTAACTAATACTAATACACACAAAAAGACCCCAGTAAGTATTAATCATTGTCATAATTATTACTTATTTGAAAAATGGATCTCCCAAAGAAATGTAAAATACATGAAATTGTTATCAAATGATTAACCTTATAGTGTTCTAATATATTTTCACATCTTATAAACCAATAAGAAGAGATTAACTCTCACCATTATATCCAAAATCATTATTGTGAAAAAAGCAAAATTTAGAATGATATTTAACTGACTTGAAGCACACAAAAGCAACTGCAAATGAAGCTCAAAACTAAAGTATGAATGGGAAGTTCAATACTGCATTTGCTGTCATATGACATAATTTAGAAAATGACTCCAAAGCTTCCAAACAAAACAACACACACACACGAAACACACATACACACACACACACACACAAAGATGGGGCATGAATGTTACTGTTTCTTGACAGTTCAAAGGAAAGAAGTTAAAAATGTGTTCAGTTCAGTTCAGTTCAGTTCATTTGCTCAGTCGTGTCTGACTCTTTACAACCCCATGAATCGCAGCACGCCAGGCCTCCCTGTCCATCACTATCTCCCGGAGTTCACTCAGACTCAGGTCCATCGAGTCAGTGATGCCATCCAGCCGTCTCATCTTCTGTCGTCCCCTTCTCTTCCTGGCCCCAATCCCTCCCAGCATCAGAATCTTTTCCAATGAGTCAACTCTTCGCATGAGGTGGCCAAAGTACTGGAGTTTCAGCTTTAGCATCATTTCTTCCAAAGAAATCCTAGGGCTGATCTCCTTCAGAATGGATTGGTTGGATCTCCTTGCAATGCAAGGAATTCTCAAGAGTCTTCTCCAACACCACACAGTTCAAAAGCATCAATTCTTCAGTGCTCAGCCTTCTTCACAGTCCAATTTTCACATCCATACATGACTACAGGAAAAACCATAGCCATGACTAGACAGACCTTAGTCGGCAAAGTAATGTCCCTGCTTTTGAATATGCTATCTAGGTTGATCATAACTTTTCTTCCAAGGAGTAAGCGTCTTTTAATTTCATGGCTGCAATCACCATCTGCAGTGATTTTGGAGCCCCCCCAAAATAAAATCTGACACTGTTTCCACTGTGTCCCCATCTATTTCCCATGAAGTGATGGGACTGGATGCCACGAGGTTTAAACCAACTTTTTCACTCTCCTCTTTCACTTTCATCAAGAGGCTTTTGAGTTCCTCTTCACTTTCTGCCATAAGGGTGGTGTCATCTGCATATCTGAGGTTATTGATATTTCTCCCAGCAATCTTGATTCCAGCTTGTGTTTCTTCCAGTCCAGCATTTCTTATGATGTACTCTGCATAGAAGTTAAATAAACAGGGTAACAATATGCAGCCTTGATGTACTCCTTTTCCTATTTGGAGCCAGTCTGTTGTTCCATGTCCAGTTCCAACTGTTGCTTCCCGACCTGCATACAGATTTCTCAAGAGGCAGGTCAGGTGATCTGCTATTCCCATCTCTCTCAGAATTTTCCACAGTTTATTGTGATCCACACAGTCAAAGGCTTTGGCATAGTCAATAAAGCAGAAATAGATGTTTTTCTGGAACTCTCTTGCTTTTTTGATGATCCAGCAGATGTTGGCAATTTAATCTCTGGTTCCTCTGCCTTTTCTAAAACCAGCTTGAACATCAGGGAGTTCACAGTTCACATATTGTTGAAGCCTGGCTTGGAAAATCTTGAGCATCACTTTACTAACATGTGAGATGAGTGCAATTGTGCCGTAGTTTGAGCATTCTTTGGCATTGCCTTTCTTTGGGATTGGAATGCAAACTGACCTTTTCCAGTCCTGTGGCCACTGCTATGATGCAATTAAATATATTTTAATTTTAAAAACACTCCAAGTTGACAATTCTACCACAATACCAGGTGTTTTGGTCTCTTTTACAAGTTTATTGGGATTCCTTTTTATCTAAAAATAGCACTTTAAGATTATATGTGGCATACCAATAATGCCTTGACCATATTTTTTCAGCACACTATTAAAATATTTAACCAATAGCTCAATAAAGGGCTTCCCTGGTGGCTCAGCTGGTAAAGACTCCGCTTGCAATGTGGGAGACCTGGGTTTGGGCCCTGGATTGGGAAGATCTCCTGGAAAAGGGAGCAGCTATCCACTCCAGTATTCTGGCCTGGAGAATTCCATGGACTCTATAGTCCGTGGGGTTGCAAAGAGTAGGACACGACTGAGTGACTTTCACTTTCACTTCCAACCTCACAAAAGAATCTAATTTACCAGTGAAATTTCTTTCCTCAGAAAGTTTTAATATAATCATTTACAGCATTTGACTTATTCTTATAAGAACATAATTTCTTATTTATCCTTTTATCAGTTCATTCATTTGTTCCTATACAGCCTTAAAGCGTATCCATTCATTTGATACAAAATAGATCTAGTATGAATAAAGAAGGAAAAGAATGTATGATGGACAATAAAAATAGTTTTTAAGTTGTGAGATCACTGTCTAATTGTTATTCTGATTGCTGTGCAAAAAGAGGGAAGAGTTGAGAGAAAATGAATATTAAGAGTTTATTATGTCAATTGATTTAGATAAATACTATCATATTTCAAACCAGTCAATAATACTATTAAATATCAAACCAGTCAATCTTAAGGGAGATCAACCCTGAATATTCACTGAAAGGACTGATGCTGAAGCTGAATCTCCAATATTTTGGTCATCTAATGCAAACAGATGACTCATTGGAAAAGTCCCTGATGCTGGGAAAGATTGAGGGCAGATGGAGAAAAGGGTATCAGAGGATGAGATGGCTGGATGGCAATTATTGACGCATTGAACATGAACTTGGGCAAACTGGGGACAGGGAGGCCTGGCATGCTGCAGTCCATGAGGTCAAAAAGTGTAGGACATGACTAGGCAACTGAACAGCAACAACAATGGCAAATGATTTAGATAAATACTGTTGTATTTCACCTCATGCCCATCAAGTTGTTGTCACTACCCTGATCTTCAAATGAGAAAACTGAGGCTTCAGCAAAACTTATGCCAAAGCCCACAGATAATATGTGGTTGAACCACTATTCACACTTAGATCGGAACAAAACCAAATCCATCTCTGTCACATCACATTGGGCTGGTTCTTTATAATCAACAGCATTGTATGTTAATATTACTATTTTCCCACTGATCTTCACTATCAACATCCTTTACACATACGTGTGCATCTTTGTGCTCACTCAGTCATGTCCAACTCTTTGCAACCCCGTAAACTGTAGCCCACCAAACTCCTCTCTGTCCAGGCAAGAATATTCGAATGGGTTGCCATTTCCTCCTCTAGGAAATCTTCCCCACCCAGGGATCAAACCCACATCTCCTGCATTTCCTGCACTGGAAGGTGGATTCTTTACCACTGAGCCATTTTACACATATACAGGAAACTATGTGTGCAAAATTAATTCTTCTGCATATTTTTGTACTGATAAATTCAATTATGGAAGAAAAAGTTCTTTAATACTAGTAAAATTTGTCTCATTCTTTTTTATTCCAAATTTAATTTTTAATATTTCTTTCCTAAACCCTACTGTCCCTCTCTCAACTCTTTTTCTCCAGTTGAATAAGTAAATAGGAAAAAATCAGGTTTACAGTAATGTCTAGGATCTTTGACTTTTTACTAATATTGACAAGGCACAGAATTGAACTTTAAATTTGTGTTTCCAAATAAACATCTAGTTATAAGGACTACATTGAAAAGAAACTAATGAAATTCCAAGGTGTTCTGGGGTGGCTGTTTTATTCTGATCGGTGGTAGATTGCACTATTGACCAAATGTCAGACACCAAGCGATACAATGATTGAATAAAAGTGTATACATAATCGGAGCAGAGAACTTTGCCAAGACCAGCCTTGTTGCCTTTCTCATAATACTAAAGGAAATTCTTTTTTTTTTCCCCTCCTCTCTGAGTGCAAATAATTTTTTTTTTCTTTCTGGGCCTCCTCCTCCTTTTATTGGTGCCCCCAGATAAAATAATGTAAGGTGCCTTAGCCAGAGACGCTGATGAAATATTTTCAGCCTAGATATTAATCTGTTATCAGTTCCGTAGGTGTGAAATGTGATGGAGATGACAGAGAATCATGCTCTGCAGGCCTCAAGTAATTTGCACTGAAGATATTTAGATCTATCTTTGGACACTGCAGATCAGTTATTATGGGAGGGGGGAAAAGCCCTTGGGGAGTCTACCTTGAAACATATTTCAAATGCCAGGGGAGTTGCATGAAAATTGGGTAATGAATGAAACTCTGATTGCAGAAAAATCACTTTGGAATGCTACTGCTGCAGCATGCCGCTGTTCTGTGTAGACCTTAAATGCTTAACAACATGGACGGAGTTGTGTGGCTTCAGTGATGCATTCTGCTGCTACTTTCTGTCTTTACTCCACCATTCAGTTGGGGATGGATAAATATTTGTCATACAACCTGATGGTTTTTTTCCCCCCCTTTAATTGAAAGAAGACCAGGGTGTGTCCATCCTGCGTGAGAACCTGTAGATGGCTAATGCTAAGTTCACCAAAGAAATTTAATCTTCTTTATCCCTATAACTCAGGGCTTCCCAGGTGGCAGAGTGGTAAAGAATCTGCCTGCCAATGCAAGAGATGCAAGAGATGTGGGTTGGATCCCTGAGTCGGGAAGATCCCCTGCAAGTGGCAACCCACTCCAGTATTCATGCTTGGAAAGTTTCATGGACAGAGGAACCAGGTGGGCTACAGTCCTTGGGATCACAAGGAGTGGGACATGACTAAAGTGACTGAGCACACACGCATCCCTATGTGCATGAACGGAGGGGGTTCCCGTGCCCTCCTCCAGAGCATCTTCCCGACCCAGGGATCAAACTTGGGTCTCTTGAGTCTCCTGCGTTGGCAGGCAAGTTTTTTTTTTTCTTTGTTTGTTTGTTTACCACTCGTGCCACCTGGGAAATTCACACATTGCTTATAACTCTGCATAAATCGAATGTTGCTTCTTAAACTTCAGTAGGTATTTCTGAAAGTTTGTGAACCAAACCAAGTCCTAGGTAAGACTGAGTTTCTTAATCCTGACAATCAAGCTGTGGTCAAGAGACATTAAAGTGCTTCTTTTTTAAAAGCTTCACTGAAATAGTCAGAAATGGTTTATAGGGGTAATCAGCTTGATCAGAGGGCGGTGCTCTTGTTCCTAGTTTTAATTTAGGGATTTAGCTTGGCACAAAGACCCCTTGGAAGCTTATATCACAAAGACCTTCACCATGAATATAGAGTGGGATCAGAATTCTTTTTTAAAAAGCTAATTAATTAATTTTTATTTTACACCCCTCCCATCCAGGCTGCCACATAACATCGGGCAGTTTCACATGCTCTACAGTAGGTCCTTGTTTGTTATCCATTTTATACCAACCTGTCCATCTCAGAAGTATAGCTGATTTACAATATAGTGCTAGTTTCAGGTGTATAGCAAAGTGACATATATATGTATATATATATATACATATATATATATATTCTTTTTCAGATTCTTTTCCGTTATATGTTATTACACAATGCTGAATATAATTCCCTGGGCTATACAGTAGGTCCTCATTGTTTATCTGTCTTATAGATAACAGTGTGTATCTGTTATCCCAAGTTTTTAATTTATCCCTCCTCTCCTCCACTCCTTTTGTTAACCATATTGTTATGGTAACCAGATTGTTTTCTATGAGTCTGTTCTGTTTTGCAAATAAATTCATTTGTATCATTTTTCTAGGGTCCATATGTAAGTGATAGTATATGATATTTGTCTTTCTTGGGACCAGATGTCTTAATGTAACCATAGAGATAGCAGAGATATCATGCTATTTTATGTATATTAAAAATCTGTTGATAGAAATGCATAAAATGCTGATGCCTAGAGTGAAATTAAAAGGATATTTAATGACGGAAATGTACTCATAGAAATACTTAAGTTTACATACTTTAAGATCTGTCTGTCCTTGAGTGAAATTGGTCATTGTATTCCACTTAAATATGTACATATTTCCTCAACAGGCCGTCAAAGAATTTTTTAAAAATACTTTTTGACATGACTCATTACATTTTGTAGGGTATAACCTCTACTAGGGCAGGACATGCGTGCTCTCCAGGGCCTGGCACATGATAAATGCCTGAGAAGTGTTCACAGAATGAGCACATTAATGAAGGGAAGAAAGAATATATGTGTTAACACAAACAGAGTCATGTGAGAGAAAAAAACTAGTAAAGGGGAAACTTGTCTTTCCCCTTGGCTTATTTACACGTTATAAATGACAAAAGTGAAAAAGGAAGAAAACAAGAGAGACAGTCTAAAATACTTTTCATCTGCTGAGAATTAGAGTGGAATAAAAACTGCCGAAAGTAGAATATTGTCTTCTTTCCACCTGACCAAATGGTCATCTACCAGATGACATCAGAATCAAACAGATTTGCTCCAAAGAGATTTACTATGAGGGTATGTGAACCAGCTGGATGATAAAGAAGTGAATTTAACAAAGGAAGCCACTTCTGACCTCGTAAGTTCTCATCTAGGTGACTTCATCCCAATTTTCTTTTTCTTTTTTTATTAATTTATTTATTTTAATTGGAGGCTAATTACTTTACAATATTGTAGTGGTTTTTGCCAAACATTGGCATGAATCAGCCACGGGCGCACATGTTTTCCCCATCCAGAAGCCCCCTCCCACCTCCCTTCCCATCCCATCCCCCAACTTCACCCCAATTTTCAAAATGGTGCACAGACAGCTCCCATATCTTTTTAAAGGTACTCATCTTTTCAGAGGTAATTGCAAGGTAATTAATTAACTTCCTTACCTGAAATATCTTTCCCAATTAGACCTAGTATATATAAGAATACCTCATGTATTTCAGAGTCATAGTGTACCTCAGTAGAAAGAAAACTCCACAACTGAACAATAAATGTTCCAATGTCTCTAAGACCGTTGCATTCCAAATCAGCATATAATGTTTTTATTCTTTTATTAGAGTATGAATTGCTTTACAATGTTGTGTTAGTTTCTGCTGTACAACAAGATGAATCAGCTATATGTATACATATATCCCCTCCCTCTTGGACCTTCCTCCCACCCCCATCCCATCCACTCAGGCCATCACAGAGCACAATATTAACGGTAACTTATCAGAGTCCTCAGAAAAAGAAAATTCATCACCAAATGACACACTTTAACAATAAAAAGTCAACACCTTTAGTACACAATCTGCTGTTTTCTCTTCTCATTGTTGCTCTGGTCTTAACCATTTCAGAGGTATGAAATTTGTAGAATCCCTTACTTATAAATGGGCTCCTCCATTTTATAGCACTCTCTGGAAGGGAGTGCACAGGTACTTTTATACCAGAAAGAAAATTTCTGATTATGAACACAAAAACAATGCTGAGATAGAGAAACACTGCTGACTATGTTCCATCCCCCATATAATCAGACTTGAATGTGTCATCCAGGAATTCACTCTGTTTCTAGCATCCTTACCTCCAGGTTCCCTCATTCCTTTAACCATCTTAGCCCTGACTCCCTGGATCCCTTTCCAATCCTGGCAGCAGTCCACAGGGACCAGAAAACATCATTACTGGACCTCACCGGGAAGGCAGTGACAGACCCTGACCTTTGCAGGAGTAGACTTAGGTCTTTCACATGCTTCACAATATAGCATCTGTGAAAAACAAACTTTTAATTTTGCTATCATGCTCTGCTCAGTCACTCAGTTGTGTCCGACTCTTTATAACCCATGGATTGCAGCCCACCAGGCTCCTCTGTCCATGGAATTTTCCAGGCAGGAATGCTGGAGTGTGTTGCCAATTCCTCTTCCAGTGGATCTTCCCCACCCAGGAATCAAACACGCATCTCTTGCATGTCCTGCCTTGGCAGGTGAATTCTTCACCACTGTGTCACCTGGGAATCCTTGCTATCATAGTATAGGATAAAGTATTTCATATAATATAATTTTCATACAGTATTGTACCAAAAGATTCCTTTCTCATCAGGAGTGAAGAAGGGAAGAAATAAAAGGAGTTAGGGTTGGGTCATCTGGATTTTAAATTTTGTTTTTAAGAAAAAGGCAATTCTTTAATAATTCAGAATTTGAGGATGTAAGTGGGAGAAACTAGGACATTTAAATTCCCAGAAAGCAGAATCTAATGTTGATTATTTATGTGCTATCAAGACACACACTGGGACTTAAAAAATGCTTTATGTCAATGTGAGTAAAATGACTACAGAGGAGACAATTTTAATTAGTCCATGCAAAAGAGAGGAGGAAAAAGAAAGGAAGAAAATGGGGGAAAAGAGAAAGAAAATGGGGAAAAAGAAAGAAAAAGTAAAAAAAGGATAACAACAACTTTCTGAGCAAATATCAGTGAAACACCACCAGAATATTTTGTCTTTCCAGAAAGGAGCTTAGATATTAACTATTCAGTACTTCTTTTTCATGTAATTTTTTTTCATTATGGCTAAAGACTTCCTAATTTTTTAAAGTTTATAAAAGCAAAAGCTAACTCTAGAATGTTTGGAGGATATATATATATATATATTATATATAATTTACAGAAATGTAATGATTCTTTGAAATAAAGTTCCTTGAAACTGAAACTTCAAGAAGCTTATAGCTGTATGTAAAACTCATTGATCATAAATTAAGATACATCAAGCCCTGGATACATAATTCCCAGGACAAACAATATGCGAGAGCATATTTTATGTTTCCTTCTAAATAGGTGATACAGTCTATGCAGTAGGATAATATTTTGCATACAAATTGAAGAACTTTTTTTTTCTTTACTTCCTGTCTGTCAGTAGCCATCAGAGTGGCTAGAGTTCCGTGCTTTCTGCCACAAGGAAGGGAGGATAGAGCAAAATGAAGCCAACCAAGTGCACGTCAGTTCTTAGTTTTGTGTCTCAAAATCCAGGACTTGTGAACAGATGAGAGACTTGGAAGTAAGGAAAACAAAGCCTCCCTAGCTTCCAGCACTATTGGACACCATACAATATTCCACGGATGGAGAGAAAATGCAGAAATGGTAAAAGAGAATCTTGTGGGTTCTGGAAAAATAAATGTCTGCCTTCTTTCCCTGCCCAAAGTGAATCCCTGATAAGAGAAAGCTATAAACCAAAAATAATTTGGACTGAAGAAAGAAAGAGAAGTAACTTACAACACCCCCAGTGTCCCCATGCCTGGACTACGGAGAGAGTGATAGAACACTTCCTATCATGTTTATAGGCAGAAAGATCTAAGATAGCTTCACCAAGTTCTCTGTATCCCAGAAGGATCCTTGAGCATTAGAAGGTTTTCTTGTTGTTGTTCAGCTACTGAGTCACATCCGACTCTTTGAGACCCCATAAACTGCAGTACACCAGGCTTCCCTGTCCTCCAATGTCTCCTGGAATTTGCTCAAGTTCAGTTCATTGAGTCGGTGATGCTATCTAACCATCTCATCCTTAGAAGGTTTACTGTGAAGCTAAATGACCTGCAGAGCTGAAAACTATGAAGAGTCACTCTGGGCAATACAAAGAAATTACAGAAATTAGTGAAACTATAAGAGCTCATGAGGTAGGACCAGACCAGAAAGTCACTGTGGAAGGTGCCAGAGTAGATATTGAAGACACCCAGGTAGGATGACATCTCATACACTGAACTCCACACAATGGTGGCACAAAGCCACTCAGAACTATTTAGACATAACTGTAAGAAAAAAGAAGCAATTACAGAGTGAAAGGTGAAGAAACCCTGAAATTTCTATTTGTCTTCCTCGAGACATTCCTCAAGACCCTTGAAAGATAAACCTGTGGAAGAGCCTGAGAAAGAGCCTGACTATCGTGTTCAAGGAAGAAACAGAATGGCTACCAAGAGATTGAGGGAAGGGAAAGGAAACAATGGTAACATTGTGGATTAATATAAAACTTTGGCTTTTATTCAAAGTTATATGGGAATCTCTCAGATGGCTTTAAGGAGAGTTGTTACATAGACGGCCTTATGATTTACTACAATTGTTCTGGCTAATGTCTTAAAAACAGTCTTAGGGAGGGTAAAGGTAGGGACTTCCCTGGCAGTCCAGTGGTTAGGACTCCACGCTTCCATGCAAGAGTCACCAGCTCGATCCCTGATCAGGGAACAGACTCCAAAAGCCACACATGACATGGCCAAAAGAAACCCTAAAAATATAGCAACAGAAAAAGTGGAGTGTGGAAAAAAGAGAAGGGCAGAGGCAGAATCTGGGAGACCAAAGGGAAAGCTAATGGAATATTCCAGGTAAGAGATGAACCTGGCTTTGACTAAGGTGGTGAGATTAAAATCAAAATCTGAATGCCTTTTAAAGGTGAAGTGAAGTGAAAGTCGCTCAGTCATGTCTGACTCTTTGTGACCCCATGAACTTTACAGTCCATGGAATTCTACAGTAATTCTACAGAAAACTGGAGTGGATAGCCTTTCCCTTCTCCAGGGGGTCTTCCCAACCCAGGGATTGATCTCAGGTCTCCTGCATTGCGGAAGGATTATTTACCAGCTGAGCTACAAGGGAAGTCCAAGAATACTGGAGTGGGTAGCCTATCTCTTCTCCAGCAGATCTTCCTGACCTAGGGAACAAACTGGGGTCTCCTGCACTGCAGGCAGTTTCTTTACCAACTGACCTATGAGGGAAGCCCCTTTTAAGGGTTCAGTTCAGTTCAGTTAAGTCACTCAGTCATGTCCAACTCTTTGCGACCCCATGAATCACAGCATGCCAGGCCTTCCTGTCCATCACCAACCCCTGGAGTTCACCCAAACTCATGTCCATCAAGTCGGTGATGCCATTCAGTCATCTCATCCTCTGTCATCCCCTTCTCCTCCTGCCCCTAGTCCCTCCCAGCATCAGAATCTTTTCCAATGAGTCAACTCTTCCCATGAGATGGCCAAAGTATTGGAGTTTCAGCTTTAGCATCAGTCCTACCAATGAACACCCAGGACTGATCTCCTTTAGGATGGACTCGTTGGATCTCCTTGCAGTCCAAGGGACTCTCAAGAGTCTTCTCCAACACCACAGTTCAAAAGCATCAATAATTCTGCGCTCAGCTGTCTTCACAGTCCAACTCTCACACCCATACATGACTACTGGAAAAACCATAGCCTTGACTAGATGGACCTTTGTTGGCAAAGTAATGTCTCTGCTTTTGAATATGCTATCTAGGTTGGTCATAGCTTTCTTTCCAAGGAGTAAGCGTCTTTTAATTTCACGGCTGCAATTACCATCTTCAGTGATTTTGGAGCCCCCCAAAATAAAGTCTGACACTGTTCCCACTGTTTCCCCATCTATTTCCCATGAGTAATGGGACCAGAAGCCATGATCTTAGTTTTCTGAATGTTGAACTTTAAGCCAACTTTTTCACTCTCCTCTTCACTTTCAACAAGAAGCTTTTGCCCTGAAATGTGCTAATAAACTGCATGATGGATAGGTAAACATGACTACAAGGTTTTAGGGGTAAGCAATTAGAAGTATGGAGCTACCATCCTTGAAATGGTAAAGGTTGGAGAAAACAGGATTGAGAGTTTTGTACATTCTGAGTTTAAATGATGACTATTAAACATGTAAATATAGATTTCAAAAAAACAGTGGTATATTCAAGACTGGAGTACAGGGGCATGGTTCAGGCTGGAAAGTCATTAGTATATAGATATTATTTAAAGCTACAATACCTCCCTGGTGGCTCAGATGATAAAGCATGTGCCTGCAAAGCAGGAGACCCAGGATCAATCCCTAGGTCAGGAGGATCCCCTGGAGAAGGAAATGGCAACCCACTCTGGTACTTTTGCCTGGAAAATCCCATGGACTGAGGATCTTGGTAGACAAGATCCATGGGGTTGCGAAGAGTCAGACATGACTGACAACTTCACTTTCACTTTCACTGGTAAGAGCAAGGGAATGAATTCAGATAGAAAGGAGAAGAGGCAGAAGAACTATGCTCCAAGACACTACAATATTATGAAGTTGAAGTGATAAAGAAGAATAAGAAAAGGAGACTTAAAATGTGCTTCCTGAGATAGCCAAAAAAAAAAAAAAATTAAGAAATCTCCAGGATCCAATTATGTCAAATATTGCTGACTGATCAAGTCAGGACTGAGGACTGAGAATTTCCCACTGTATTTAGCATCTTGGCACTCATTATTGACTTTGAAAGGGCTTCCCTGATGACTCAGGTAGTAAAGAAACTGCCTGCAATGCAAGAGACCTGAGTTTGATCCTTGGGTCAGAAAGATTTCCTGGAGAAGGGAATGGCTATCCACTCCAACATTCTTGCCTGGAGAACCCATGGACTGAGGAGCCTGGCAGGCTACTATAGTCCATGGGATGGCAAAGTCAGACACCTGGTGGAGTAGGTGAGTTTCAAAAAACGGAATAGATTCAAGAGTAATTAGTACTAAAGGATTGGAGACTATGGGTCTAGAAAACTCTTCTGGTGAAATTTAGCATAAATGAAAGTAAAGAGAGGGATGGTAGCTGAACAGTAGGTGGGGCCAAGAAAGAATTTTGTTTGTTTGTTTTTAATGGGTGAGATAACAATGTGGAAAAAAGGAAAGTTAATTGATGTAGATGATAAGGAGAATCATTATTGAAATAATGATGATGACTAGGCAAGAGGCCATGAGATTTGTTGTACAAGAAGAGACTTCTGGGACTTCTCTGGTGGGTCCAGTGGTTAAGATTCTTCACTTCAAATCCAAGGGGTACAGGTTTGATTCCTGGTTGGAGAACTTAAGATCCCACATGCTGTGTTCATTTTTAAAAAATTTTAATTGAAAAAAGAAGAAGAGATTTTCCTATCTAGGAGCACTTCATGTAACAAATTAGAAAGCAGAGGGTATAGACATAGATGCAGGTAGGTAGGTAAACATGAAGAAGAGAGCATGATGACATTTTTTTATTGCTCCTGTTCCCTCAGTGATATAGAAAGCAAGGTGATTGGCCAAGTGTAAAAATGGATTGTGTCTATATTTTCATGCAATACTCTTCATGTGCACATTAGAGTAAATATGGTGAACAGGTTTTCCTTGAATTAGGTCTTAGTGGTTGTGCAAGCAAGTTCTATTTAGCATCATGACAAATTATGGAGGCCGGACTCTACATCCTAGGAAATTTCATTTAGTCTTTAATTTCACAAATATCAAATGATCCTTGTGCTGTGCTTAGTCACTCAGTCGCGTCTGACTCTTTTTGACCCCATAGAATGTAGCCCTCCAGGCTCCTCTGTGCATGGGGATTTTCCAGGCAAGAATACTGGAGTGGGTTGCCATGCCCTCCTCCAGGGGATCTTCCCTACCCAGAGATGGAACCCAGATCTCCCACATTGCAGGTGGAATCTTTACCAACTGAGCCACGAGGGAAGACTTACTAAGGCTTACTATGATCCTTATGAGCCTTACTAAGTTCAAATACCCCATTATTATTTCAGAAGAAAGTATGAAAACTGAAATGTAGAGAACACTGAGAAATAGTTCCCTGGAGACCCAACTTAGAAGAAAAAAAAAAAAACTTACTTTTCCCATAGTAGGTATCTTTCTAGGGGGGGGGGAAAAAAAAAAAGAAAGAAAAGTAAGCAAAATAGAATTCTCCATGGCCATAGAAAAGCGAGACTTAGTATATATCCTTCTGTTGGGAAATTCATTATTTAGCTTGATTTGTTATTAATCTTTAGTAGCAAGTTCTCACCATTAGTGGCTCATAGACAAAGAAAGCAACTGCTGGGTGAAGATGGACCATGGTATGACCAGGAAAGCCTTCTGTTGGGATCAGATCAGAAACAGGTCCCAGATGCACAACTGAAATGGCTATGCATCCTTGGGTGGTTTTTCTTATCTCTAAGTTTCAGTACCTCTGTCTGATAAATGGATGTGTGTGTGTGCATGCTAAGTCACTTCAGTTGTGCCTGACACTGTGTGACCCTGTAGACTGCAGCCTGCCGGGTTCCTCTGTCCATGGGTTTTCCCGACGAGAATACTTGAGTGGGTTGCCATGCCCTCCTCCAGGGGATCTTCCCAACCCAGGGATCAAATCCGCTGCTCTTACATTTTCTGTGTTGGCAGGCAAGTTCTTTACCACTCTCGCCACCTGGCTGGTACTAAACATAATTTCCCTGGATGTACTAAACCTAATTTGTAAGTTTTATGATGTTCAAATAAAATACTGGCTATAAAATCACCAAGAAAATTATTGTATCATTTGATCATTGTAAACCTGTGTTTCATATTAAAATTCGTTTTTGCTTTTCATTTTGTTTCTTTGTGTAAACTGAGTCTCCCTGGTGGCTCAGTGGTAAAGAATCCACCTGCCAGTACAGGAGATGTAGGTTCTGTCTCTGGATCAGGGAGATCCCCTGGAGAAGGAAATGGCAATTCACTCCAGTTTTCTTGCCTGGAAAATTCCATGGACAGATGAACCTGGAAGGTTGGAAAAAAGTGGGGGGTTGCAAAAAGTCAGAAATGACTTAGTGACTAAATGAAAATAACAATACATAGGTTATTTCCTACATACTTTTCTTAGTATGATCACATAAGTTTTTTGAGAATTATACTACTGTGTAATAACTACAGGATGGAATACATGCTTAGACAAAATAGATTTCATGTCTTAAAAGTATTTTATGCGTGTGTATATTTGTTCTTGATAACTTACTGTCTGGTAAAATTACTGACTTTTTTCTGTTTTCCTAATATGAACAAACAATGTCTTAGTGTCTAGCTGAGACCTTGAAAATTATGACTCCAATTAGGCACAGGTTCTCATATGGCAATGTTGATTTAGTTTATCTACCAGTGGGAACAATAGATTCACTCATTAGGGCTTACCTATTTTAAAAGCAGTATTTAAACTTTTAAATCCCTACTTAGATGATCTCTGAAAAGTGCCTTCTACACTCTGAGGAAATAAAATGCAGAAATGTTCACATTCATGAGACAATAGCTTTGACTGAATGCTGTAAAATGAAATCTGCTCTTTCAGTTTTTCTTTCAAAAGAAAAATTGCATAAATAATACATTTGGGCCTTGCAATACCAAACAAGCACAATAGCTACTTTACAGCTTTCATCAAAATGAAGGCCATCTTTTTCATTTTATTATGGAACCATTAATACAATATCATCAACTCTGATTGGCTGCAAGATTCCAGAATGAAGGCTTCATGCCAAATGTCAACGGAGGTGCTAATATCACTGGATACAGGATGGTACCAGCCCAATGCTTGGTGAGCTGATAAAATATGAAAAGAAAGAAAGATAAATCTGAAACTTTTCAAATTTGGGGCCATGGTTTATTTCTTGGGAAAAACTCAGGCAAGAATTAATTTTATGGTACTCCCCAAAGTCACCTGACAATCTTTTAAATAACGAATAAATAGTACATGTTGAGATGTGGTTTGATCCCTGGGTTGGGAAGATCTCCTGGAGGAGGAAACGGCAACCCACTCCAGGATTCTTCCTTGGGAATCTCATACACAGAGGAGCCTGGTGGGCTACAGTCTGTGGGGTCGCAAAGAATGACTAAATAGCAGCAACACATATATTACCTTGCTCATTTGGTTTGGGGATGTCTTTGGATACATTTCTATCCAGATCAACCTTTTCACTGATCTGTTAGAGGCATTAAAAACAAACAAACCAAACAAAAAAAATAGGTACTATTTGATTGTATCTATTTTCTACCTATTTCAGTCCAAAAAAGAAAGATGTGCTAGGAGGAGGAATAAAAATAATGTCAAAATTAAGACTTTTCTAATTATTCCTGGATTGAAATTATCCTTGCTTTTGTAGACTCTGTCCCATGACAACAGATAATTGAGAGCTGGCTATAATTGACATACTAGGGTTTTCTTTTACTTAAGGCAAATGGAAGCAGCTAAACATTATTTTTACCCTTTAGGTAAAAAGAGCACATGGCAGATAGCCACAAAGCAAGGGTTTAAATGGATTTACTAAGTTGGGATAAATACAGTGTGTAGAAGGAATTTAAAGAAAATTCAAAGCAATCCATGGATAACAGCCTCACGTTACATGGATTTAGCACAACACAATTTAATTTCTTATACAGAGGAATTAAACAAGGTGGTATAACCTGTGATTTATTTATATTTTTGTTGATGCTTCCAAAGAAAATTTAGTTTTTCTCTATTAAAGTGATTCTTAATGTCCTTCTATATAATTAAATCTAAGCCTCATTTTATCCTTAAGACATAAAAATATTGTAGAATGTGTTAAGATATATTTCAGGTCAATGAGAAATAAGTTGTAAACTGTCAATCGACCTGACATTGACAAATATGTACTTTGAGCGTTCACTGCAGTTTGGCATTGTAAAGGTATTAGGGAAAACAGTTTTTCACTACAAACTGCTACTTGTTGGGTAAACCTGGCCAAGTCCCTTAACCTCTTGGGCCTCAGTTTTCTGTTCTGTGAAATGGAAATGATTATACATCTTATTCACAGAGTTCTTGTGAGGTTTAAAGGATCTAATAAATGTAAACTACTCAGAGGAATGCCTGACATATAATAAATATTCAAAAAGGAGTTATTTTTGCTTTCCAAGAGCATTTCAAATGATAGCCTGAAAGAAAAGAAAGTGAAAGTCACTCAGTTGTGTCCGACTCTTTTCGACCTCATGGACTATACAGTTCATGGATTCTCCAGGCCAGAATACTGGAGTGGGTAGCCTGAATTTCCTTTCTCTGGGGGATCTTCCCAACCCAGGAATTGAACCAGGGTATCCTGCATTGCAGGTGGATTCTTTACCAACTGAGTTATAAGAGATACCCAAAATGAAAGCCTAGCAAGAGTAAATTGAGTGAAAAAATTATCACTTTATTGTCGTCAGCATTACATCCCAATAAGATTCAAGAAAATCCTATTTAGTTACAAATTACTGCTACTGAGATCCACTGAATTAGATTTGAGGAATTTAAGATAGAGTCAGCATCAAATATTTGTGTTTGCTTTTTTAACAGGCAAATTAAAACATTGGCAAGTGCCTTTTAATTTAATTTTTAATTCTTATCCCTTTGGAGACTACACATAAAATATTCATTTATCTTCCATTTCAGTTTGGTAATATATTCTTGGCAATTAAGAACTTGATGGACTAGGAGATAAATGTATTTAGGTTAAATGTTAGTGCTTTGTATAAAGCCTGCTTTGCAGGAATTCTATTATGCTTCTCACTCTTTGGAAAGAGATGAAGCAAACCCCTAATTTTTAGAGCTTTGGAAATGGCAATGTGTCCCTACCCTCTTCAATAAAATCATTGACATTAAGAACTCCACCTTAATTTTACTGTTCAAACACAAAATGCTAAGCACTTAAAAGGCTCACAGATTACTGTTCATTCATTGCATTGATATCACTGATTTGGTCAGGATAATTCTAAAGCTCCCTAAGATTGGCCTTTGTTGTGAGATACTGGCAATCAGGAACCAGAAGTGGATTTAGCAATTTCCAACATTTGATGTCTACCATGAGAACCAGTCCAAGTTTTTTTTTTTCACTTTATTTAATTTACTAACCCTTCTTTAAAAAAAAAAAAAAAAACTGACCTTTCTCAATCCCTGGGTTGGGAAGGTCCCCTGGAGTCGAAAATGGCAACCCACTCCAGTCTTCTTCCCTGAAAAATTCCATGGGTGAAGGAGCTGAGCATACACGCGCTCTGTTTATATAAAGATAATGTTGTTGTTGTTTTTCAGTCACTAAGTTGTGTCCAACTGTTTGCAACCCTTTGGACTGTAGTCTGCCAGACTCCTTTGTCGATGGGATTTCCCAGGCAAGACTATTAAAGTTGGTTGCCATTTCCTTCTCCAGGGGATTTCTTCCCAACCCAGGAATTGAACCTGAGTCTCCTGCATTGGCAGGCATGTTCTTTACCACTGAGCCATCAGGGAAGCCTTAATAAGGATAAATGAGTCTTAGATTTACATGTATATACAAATAGAGATATATGTATATTTCCAGTAGTAGAATGGTATACAACTAATATTTGTAACAGTAGCATGTGTTAGATTATATAATTGACATTACCTGTAATTTAACTACCAATATGCCTCCCCTGTTTTACTTTCCTTTCATTATAATTTTATTCATAATAATTTGTTAATTATTATAAATAGTTATTGCTGCTGCTGCTGCTAAGTCACTTCAGTCCTGTCCAACTCTGTGCAACCCCATAGATGGTAACCTACGAGGCTCCCCCATCCCTGGGATTTTTCAGACAAGAACACTGGAGTAGGTTACCATTTCCTTTTCCAATGCATGAAAGTGAAAAGTGAAAATGAAGCTGCTCAGTCGTGACCAACTCTTCATGACCCCATGGACTGCAGCCTACCAGGCTCCTCTGTCCATGGGATTTTCCAGGCAACAGTACTGGAGTGAGTTGGCATTGCCTTCTCCAATAAATAGTTGTTATTATATCTAAATTACAAAAGAAAAAATCTAAGGTGAACTGGTAATATATCAGATTACAAACCAAGACATGTTCTTTTGTTCAAAGTATTTGCCTTTTCTGAGAACTAAATGACTCCTATGTTAAATGAGTAGGTGGTGCTTTGAAATAATTTCAGTAGTTCAAGAAACCCAATGAAAGTTTCCATTTCTTGGGTGTGATTTTGCACAAGGTATCTGAAAACGTCAGATTATTTGTCTTGGCTAGAAATGTGTCAGCTCATTGGGATCATATCAATTATCTTATGCTAACCAGAAAGAGCAATTAATATCTTTATTTATTTGATTAAATTTTAGCAATATTTATGACTCAATAGTATGACTTATAGGAAAATCCATTGCTTAGGGGTTGGGTCTGAGAAAAGAATAATGGGAAGTTAGAGAAAATCAAAGAAATATTTCTTTGGTGGTAAAATGTTTGAGATTCCTGGAATGGAGTTCTAAGGCTTCTGCTTACTTTGTAAATCATTATGACCTATTGTTTAAATTTTCTGGTCATATTTTCTCATTCTAATACAATCAATTTTACCTCTCTGAGTGGTTATACCTCAAGTTATACCTTAGCGGTTCCCTATCGGCTCAGATGGTAAAGAATCCGCCTGCAATGCAGGAGACCCAGGTTCAATCCCTGAGTTGGGAAGACCTCCTGGAGAGGGGAATATTCTTGCCTGGAGAATTTCATGGATAGAGGAACCTGGTGGGGTACTACAGTCCATAGGGTCACAAAGATTCAGACACAACTGAGCAGCTAACATTATACTTCAAGTTAGACATGTGAACAAAATTTACCTTCCCTGATACAAGCATATCTGTATGAAGGTAGAGCATAAAGGTGTTGTGTGTACAAATTAATGATATTAATGTTCATGGGTAGCTCATGAAACTGAAGATATATGCATTGGAGTATAGATTATCAAGCACATTGGAGGTTTGGCTGAGAAGACTATCATGTAACTAACTTCATATGTGCAGGTGCTCTTCACTGAATTAATGTGCAATTTTTTCTTCAGCTTTATATAAAGCCTCCCCACTTGCAATTTCCACTGTACCTACATGCACAGATTTACTCAATTGGTTTGATTAATATCCATACTTATGTAATGCAAATCAAAAAAATCTTTGCATAGTCAAGAAACTTAAAGAAATAAGCTTTAGGAAAAAATATTCATTAAGGTTATTAAAGTAACTAAAAATGGGATGAAATCTAAATGGCCAATGGCGATTTTAAAAAGCTATTGAACATGGTATATTTCTCCCTCTATTAGTGTCCTTTTTGATTTCTTTCACCAGTGTTTTATAGTTTTCTATATACAGGTCTTTAGTTTCTTTAGGTAGATATATTCCTAAGTATTTTATTCTTTTCATCACAATGGTAAATGGAATTGTTTCCTTAATTTCTTTTCCTACTTTCTCATTATTAGTGTATAGGAATGCAAGGAATTTCTGTGTGTTGATCTTTTTCCTGCAACTTTACTTTATTCATTGATTAGCTCTAGTAATTTTCTGGTGAAGTCTTTAGGGTTTTCTATGTAGAGGATCATGTCATTGGCAAACAGTGAGAGTTTTACATCTTCTTTTCCAATTTGGATTCCTTTTATTTCTTTTTCTGCTCTGATTGCTGTGGCCAAAACTTCGAGAAATATGTTGAATAGTAGTGGTGAAAGTGGGCACCCTTGTCTTGTTCCTGACTTTAGGGGAAATGCTTTCGGTTTTTCACCATTGAGGATAATGTTTACTGTGGGTTTGTCATATATAGCTTTTATTATGTTGAGGTATGTTCCTTCTATTCCTGCTTTCTGGAGAGTTTTTATCATAAATGGATGTTGAATTTTGTCAAAGGTTTTCTCTGCATCTATTGAGATAATCATATGGCTTTTATTTTTCAATTTGTTAATGTGGTGAATTACATTGATTGATTTGTGGATATTGAAGAATCCTTGCATCTCTGGGATAAAGCTCACTTGCTCATGGTGTATGATCTTTTTAATGTGTTGTTGGATTCTGATTGCTAGAATTTTGTTAAGGATTTTTGCATCTATGTTGATCAATGATATTGGCCTGTAGTTTTCTTTTTTGCATCTTTTTCAGGTTTTGGTATTAAGGTGATGGTGGCCTCATAGAATGAGTTTGGAAGTTTACCTTCCTCTGCAATTTTCTGGAAGAGTTTGAGTAGGATAGGTATTAGCTCTTCTCGAAATTTTTGGTAGAATTCAGCTGTGAAGCCATGTGGACCTGGGCTTTTGTTTGCTGGAAGATTTCTGATTACAGTTTCAATCCGTGCTTGTGATGTGTCTGTTAAGATTTTCAGTTTCTTCCTGGTTCGGTTTTGGAAAGTTGTACTTTTCTAAGAATTTGTCCATTTCTTCCAAGTTGTCTATTTTATTGGCATATAATCGCTGATAGTAGTCTTTTATGATCCTTTGTATTTCTGTGTTGTCTGTTGTGATCTCTCCATTTTCATTTCTAATTTTATTGATTTGATTTTTCTCCCTTTGTTTCTTGATGAGTCTGGCTAATGGTTTGTCAATTTTATTTATCCTTTCAAAGAACCAGCTTTTGGCTTTGTTCATTTTTGCTATGGTCTCTTTTGTTTCTTTTGCATTTATTTCTGACCTAATTTTTAAGATTTCTTTCCTTCTACTAACCTTGGGGTTCTCCATTTCTTCCTTTTCTAGTTGCTTTAGGTGTAGAGTTAGGTTATTTATTTGACTTTTTTCTTGTTTCTTGAGGTATGCCTGTATTGCTATGAACTTTCCCCTTAGCACTGATTTCATAGTGTCCCACAGGTTTTGGGTTGTTGTGTTTTCATTTTCATTCATTTTTATGCATATTTTTATTTCTTTTTTTATTTCTTCTGTGATTTGTTGGTTATTCAGAAACGTGTTGTTCAGCTTCCATATGTTGGGATTTTTAATAGTTTTCCTCCTGTATTTGAGACCTAATCTTACTGCATTATGGTCAGAAAAGATGAATGGAATGATTTCAATTTTTTTGAATTTACCAAGGCTAGATTTATGGCCCAGGATGTGATCTATCCTGAAGAAGGTTCCATGAGCACTTGAGAAAAAGGTGAAATTCATTGTTTTGGGGTGAAATGTCCTATAGATATCAATTAGGTCTAACTGGTCTATTGTATCATTTAAAGTTTGTGTTTCTTTGTTAATTTTCTGTTTAGCTGATCTATCCATAGGTGTGAGTGGGGTATGAAAGTCTCCCACTATTATTGTGTTATTGTTAATTTCCCCTTTCATACTTGTTAGCATTTGTCTTACATACTGTGGTGCTCCCATGTTGGATGCATATATATTTATAATTGATATATCTTCTCCTTGATCCTTCTTCAATTGATCCTTTGATCGTTATGTAGTATCCTTCTTTGTCTCTTTTCACAGCCTTTGTTTTAAAGTCTATTTCATCTGGTATGAGCATTGCTACTCCTGCTTTCTTTTGGTCTCTATTTGCATGGAATATCTTTTTCCAGCCCTTCACTTTCAGTCTGCACGTGTCCCTTGTTTTGAGGTGGGTCTCTTGTAGACAACATATATAGGGGTCTTATTTTTGTATCCATTCAGCCAGTTTTTGTCTTTTGGTTGGGGCATTCAACCCATTTACATTTAAGGTAATTATTGGTTAAGTATGATCCTGTTGCCATTTACTTTATTGTTTTGGGCTCGGGTTTATACACCCTTATTGTGTTTCCAGTCTAGAGAAGATCCTTTACCATTTGTTGGAGAGCTGGTTTGGTGGTGCTGAATTATCTCAGCTTTTGCTTGTCTGTAAAGCTTTTGATTTCTCCTTCATATTTGAATGAGATCCTTGCTGGGTACAGTAATCTGGGCTGTAGGTTATTTTCTTTCATCACTTTAAGTATGTCTTGCCATTCCCTCCTGGCCTGAAGCATTTCTATTGAAAGATCAGCTGTGATCCTTATAGGAATCCTTTTGTGTGTTATTTGTTGTTTTTCCTTTGCTGCTTTTAATATTTGTTCTTTGTGTTTGATCTTTGTTAATTTGATTAATGTGTGTCTTAGGGTGTTTTGCCCTGGGTTTATTCTGTTTGGGACTCTCTGGGTTTCTTGGACTTGGGTGATTATTTCCTTCCCCATTTTAGGGAAATTTTCAACTATTATCTCCTCAAGTATTTTCCCATGGTCTTTCTTTTTGTCTTCTTCTACTAGAACTCCTATAATTTGAATGTTGGAGCATTTCATATTGTCCTGGAGGTCTCTGAGATTGTCCTCATTTCTTTTCATTCATTTTTCTTATTTCCTCTCTGATTCATTTATTTCTACCATTCTATCTTCTACTTCACTAATCCTATCTTCTGCCTCTGTTATTCTACTATTTGTTGCCTCCAGAGTGTTTCTGATCTCATTTATTGCATTATTCATTATATATTGACTCTTTTTTATTTCTTCTAGGTCCTTGTTAAACCTTTCTTGCATCTTCTCAATCCTTGTCTCCAGGCTATTTATCTGTGATTCCAAAATTTTGGATCATTTTCACTATCATTATTCAGAATTCTTTATCAGGAAGATTCCCTATCTCTTCCTCTTTGGTTTGGTTTGGTGGGCATTCATCCTGTTACTTTACCTGCTGGGTATTCCTCTGTCTCTTCATCTTGTTTATATTGCTGAGTTTGGGGTGGCCTTTCTGTATTCTGGCAGTTTGTGGGGTTCTCTTTATTGTGGAGTTTCTTCACTGTGGGTGAGGTTGTATCAGTGGCTTGTCAAGGTTTCTTGGTTAGGGAAGCTTGTGTCGGTGTTCTGGTGGGTGGAGCTGGATTTCTTCTCTCTGGAGTGCAATGAAGTGTCCAGTAATGAGTTATGAGATGTCAGTGGTTTTGGAGTAACTTTGGACAGCCTGTATATTGAAGCTCAGGGCTGTGTTCCTGTGTTGCTGGAGAATTTGCGTGGTATATCTTGCTCTGGAACTTGTTGGCCCTTGGGTGGTGCTTGGTTTCAGTGTAGGTATGGAGGCGTTTGATGAGCTCCTATCAATTAATGTTCCCTGGAGTCAGGAGTTCTCTGATGTTCTTTGACAAAGGAGGCAAGAATATACAATGGATTAAAGACAATCTCTTTAACAAGTGATGCTGGGAAAACTGGTCAACCACTTGTCAAAGAATGAAACTAGAACAGTCTCTAACACCATACACAAAAATAAACTTAAAATGGATTAAAGATCTAAATGTAAGACCAGAAACTATAAAACTCCTAGAGGAGAACATAGGCAAAACATTCTCTGACATAAATCACAGCAGGATCCTCTATGACCCACCTCCCAGAATACTGGAAATAAAAGCAAAATTAACAAATGGGATCTAATTAAAATTAAAAGTTTCTGCACAAAAAAGGAAACTATAAGCAAGGTGAAAAGACAGCTTTGGAATGGGAGAAAATAACAGCAAATGAAGCAACTGACAAACAACTAATCTCAAAAATATACAAGCAACTTATGCAGCTCAATTCCAGAAAAATAAATGACCCAATCAAAATATGGGCCCAAAGAACTAAATAGACATTTCTCCAAAGAAGACATACAGATGGCTAACAAACACATGAAAAGATGCTCAACATCACTCATTATCAGAGAAACACAAATCAAAACCACAATGAGGTACCATTTCACACCAGTCAGAATGGCTGTGATCCAAAAGTCTACAAGCAATAAATGCTGGAGAGGGTGTGGAGAAAAGGGAAGCCTCTTACACTGTTGGTGGGAATGCAAACTAGTACAGCCACTATGGAGAACAGTGTGGAGATTCCTTTAAAAACTGGAAATAGAACTAGCTTATGACCCAGCAATCCCACTTCTGGGCATACACACCAAGGAAACCAGAATTGAAAGAGACTCGTGTACCCCAATGTTCATCGCAGCACGGTTTATAATAGCCAGCACATGGAAACAACCTAGATGTCCATCAGCAGATGAGTGGATAAGAAAGCTGTGGTACATATACACAATGGAGTATTACTCAGCCATTAAAAAGAATACATTTGAATCCGTTCTAATGAGGTGGATGACTGGAGCCAATTATACAGAGTGAAGTAAGCCAGAAAGAAAAACACCAATACAGTATACTAACACATATATATGGAATTTAGAAAGATGGTAATGATGACCCTGTATGCGAAACAGCAAAAGAGACACAGATGTGTAGAACAGACTTTTGGACTCTGTGGGAGAGGGAGAGAGTGTGTTGATTTGGGAGAATGGCATTGAAATGTATAATATCGTGTAAGAAACGAGTCACCAGTCTAGGTTCAATGCAGGATACAGGATGCTTGGGGCTGGTGCACTGGGAAGACCCAGAGAGATGGTATGGGGAGGGAGGTGGGAGGGAGGTTCAGGATTGGAAACTCATGTACACCCGTGGTGGATTCTTGTTGATGTATGGCAAAAACCAATACAGTATTGAAAAGTAAAATTAAATAAATAAATAAATAAAAAGCTATTGAGTAGAATTTTTTCCATCTATTTAAATCAGTGTTTATTTGAAAATGGACAGATTTCTGTCATGATGTCAAATGAAAAAGGAAACGTCCAAATGTTGATTGTGCTATGTAGCAACACAGTTATGCAAAAGAAAATGAACAAAATGTCATGAATCAGGAAAAATACTGGAAAGAAAGACACTGAAGTGTTAATGATGGCTATCTCTCAGTTTCAGCTATCAGGTAATTTGCTTGTGTTTCCTGCATTTTTTTTTCTGGTAAGCTTATATTACTCACAAAATTGAAATTGTATACACTTTATGTTTATAAAACAATCCATTGATTTTTAAAAGTGACTAAGAAAAAGGAGTACGTCAAGGCTGTATATTGTCACCTTGCTTATTTAACTTCTATGCAGAGTACATCATGAGAACTGCTGGGCTGGAAGAAGCACAAGCTGGAATCAAGATTGCCAAGAGAAATCTCAATAACCTCAGATATGCAGATGACACCACCCTTATGGCAGAAAATGAAGAGGAACTAAAAAGCCTCTTGATGACAGTGAAAGTGGAGAGTGAAAAATGGTTGGCTTAAAGCTCAACATTCAGAAAACAACGATCATGGCATCCGGTCCCATCACTTCATGGGCAATAGATGGGGAAACAACGGAAACAGTGTCAGACTTTATTTTTCTGTGCTACAAAATCACTGCAGATGGTGACTGCAGCCATGAAATTAAAAGACACTTACTCCTTGGAAGAAAAGTTATGACCAACCTAGATAGCATATTCAAAAGCAGAGACATTACTTTGCCGACTAAGGTCCGTCTATCAAGGCTATGGTTTTTCCTGTCGTCATGTATGGATGTGAGAATTGGACTGTGAAGAAGGCTGAGCACTGAAGAACTGATGCTTTTGAACTGTGGTGTTGGAGAAGACTCTTGAGAGTCCCTTGGACTGCAAGGAGATCCAACCAGTCCATTCTGAAGGAGATCAGCCTTGGGATTTCTTTGGAAAGAATGATGCTGAAGCTGAAACTCCAGTACTTTGGCCACCTCATGTGAAGAGTTGACTCATTGGAAAAGTCTCTGATGCTGGGAGGGATTGGGGGCAGGAGGAGAAGGGGACGACAGAGGATGAGATGGCTGACTGGCATCACGGACTAGATGGACGCGAGTCTGAGTGAACTCCGGGAGTTGGTGATGGACAGGGAGGCCTGGGGTGCTGCGATTCATGGGGTTGCAAAGAGTCAGACACGACTGAGCGACTGAACTGAACTGAACTGAAAATAGTATAACATTTAGTGGTTACATTTTGCCATGTATCTGTGACTGTGTGTGTGCTTAGTTGCTCAGTAGCATCCAACTCTTAAGACCCAATGGACTACAGCCTACCGTGTTCTTCTGTCCATGGGATTTTTCAGACAAGAGTATTAGAATGGGTTGCCATTTTCTCTTCCAGGGAATCTTCCCAACCCAGGGATCAAACCGTTTTCTCCTACAGTTCAGGCAGATTCTTTACCCACTGAGCCATCAGAGAAACACAATCTGGCACTATTTTACATGTTTAATCTTCAACAACCCAATCAGATAATTTATTCTTAACATTTTACAGCTGGAAACTTAGAAACAAAGAGATTAAATAACTTGCCCTGACTTATACATTAATAGGTTGTGAAACTGGCACTCACAATTTTGGTTTATGTGGCTTTGGTCTGTGTTATCCTACTGCTATCAACATGTATAACAGAAATGTTGTTATATTTCAATTTTTTAAGTATTTAATCACAGCAAGGGTATACATAGTATGACTGACACCCAGGTACCCATCTCTGAGTTCTAATTTTTTTAAATAATACCATAACATGCTTATTTAAATCAATATTGCCCCATTCAAATATATCAATGGGAATGTGTAACTTTCAGGTGATAACGCCATTTTTATTATTATAGTAAGAATAGCAGTTGAATACTAAGGTAGTAAAATGATACAACAGGTATAAGGCTAACAAATTATGTACAAAACCTATATGAACAAAGCTATAAAAACTCTGAAAGAAGCAATCAAAGAAGACCTAAATAAATGGAAAGATATTCCATGATCATAGATAAGAAGACTCAATATTGTCAAGATTTGAGTTCGTTCCAACTTGATCTCTAGATTCAACACAATTCCAGTCAAAATCCCAATAAGCTATTCTGTAGATATTGACACAGTGACTCTAAAGTTTGTTTGGAGAGATAGAAGACCAAAAACAGCCAAGATAATATTGATGGGAAAGAATGAAAGTGGACATTACTTACATTACTCCACCTCAAGACTTACTAAGAGGCTACAACAATCAAAACAGTGTGGTACTGATGAGAGAATCGACAAAGATACCAATAGAACAGAATAGAAGGACCAGAAATAGACCAACACAGATATTATCAACTGATCTTTGAGAAAGGAGCAAAGACAATATAATGGAAAAAGATGCTGCTTTCAACAAATGATACTGGAGCAACTGGACACCTCCATACAGAAAGAAAAATTTTAATCTAAACACAAACACTGCACACATTATAACATTTGACTCAAAGTGGGTCATAAACCTCAATCTAAAAAGTAAACTGTAAAACTGTAAAAATAAAAAATTCTCCAAGTCAGGCTTCAGCAATACTTGAACAATGAACTTCCAGATGTTCAAGCTGGTTTTAGAAAAGGCAGAGGAACCAGAGATCAAATTGCCAACATCCACTGGATCATCAAAAAAGCAAGAGAGTTCCAGAAAAACATCTATTTCTGCTTTATTGACTGTGCCAAAGCCTTTGACTGTGTGGATCACAATAAACTGTGGAAAATTCTCAGAGATGGGAATACCAGACCACCTGACCTGCCTCTTGAGAAACCTGTATGCAGGTCACAAAGCAACAGTTTGAACTGGACATTTAACAACGGACTGGTTCCAAATAGGAAAAGGAATACGTTAAGGCTGTATTCTGTCACCCTGCTTATTTTAATTATATGCAGAGTACATCATGAGAAACGCTGGACTGGAAGAAACACAAGCTGGAATCAGAATTGCTGGGAGAAATATCAATTACCTCAGATATGCAGATGACACCATTCTTATGGCAGAAAGTGAAGAAGAACTAACGAGCCTCTTGATCAAAGTGAAAGAGGAGAGTGAAAAAGTTGGCTTAAAGCTCAACATTCAGAAAACGAAGATCATGGCATCTGGTCCCATCACTTCATGGCAAATAGATGGGAAAACATTGGAAACAATGGCTGATTTTATTTTGGGGGCTCCAAAATCACTACAGGTGGTGATTGTAGCCATGAAATTAAAAGACGTTTACTCCTTGGAAGGAAAGTTATGACCAACCCACACAGCTTTTAAAAAAGCAGAGACATTACTTTGCCAACAAAGGTCCATCTAGTCAAGGCTATGGTTTTTCCAGTAGTCATGTATAGATGTCAGAGTTGGACTCTAAAATTGATCGCCAAAGAATTGATGCTTTTGAACTTTGGTGTTGGAGAAGACTGTTGAGAGTCCTTTGGACTGTGAGGTGATCCCACCAGTCTATCCTAAAGACCAGTCCTGGGTGTTCATTGGAAGGACTAATACTAAGGCTGAAACTCCAAAACTTTGGCCACTTAATGTGAAGAGCTGAGTCATTTGAAAAGACCCTGATGCTGGGAGAGATTGAGGGCAGGAGGAGAAGGGGACAACAAAGGATGAGATGGTTGGATGACAGGTAAACTCCAGGAGTTCGTGATGGATAGGGAGGAGTGGCATGCTGTGGTTCATGGGGTCTCAAAGAGTTGGACACGGCTGAGTGACTGAACTGAACTGAATTCTGACTTGTGTGAGGTGATATTTCATTGTGGTTTTGATTTGCATTTCTCTAATAATGAGCAATGTTGAGCATCTTTCCATGTGTTTGTTAGCCGTCTGTATGTCTTCTTTGCAGAAATGTCTGTTTAGGTCTTTTCCCACTTTTTGATTGGATTGTTTTTCTGGCATTGAGAAACATTGTTTGAGCTGCTTGTATATTTTGGAAATTAATCCTTTGTTAGTTGTTTCATTTGCTATTATTTTTTCCAATTCTGAGGGTTGTCTTTTCCCCTTGCTTATAGTTTCCTTTGCTGTGCAAAAGCTTTTAAGCTTAATCAGGTCCCTCTTGTTTATTTTTGTCTTTATTTCCGTTATTCTAAGAGGTAGGTCATAGAGGATCTTGCTTTAATTTATGTCATCAGATGTTCTGCCTATGTTCTAAGAGTTTTATAGTTTCTGGTCTTACATTTAGGTCTTTAATCTGTTTTACATTTATCTTTGTGTATGGTGTTAGGAAGTGTTCTGATTTTATTCTTTTACATGTAGCTCTCCAGTTTTCTCAGCACCATTTATTGAAGAGACTGTCTTTGCCCCACTATATATTCTTGCCTCCTTTGTCAAAAGTAAGTTACCCATAGGTGCATGGGTTTATTTTTGGGCTTTCTGTCTCATTCCATTGTTCTATATTTCTGTTTTGTGCCTGTACCATACTGTCTTGATGACTGTAGCTTTGTAGTATAATCTGAAGTTAGGAAGGTTGATTCCTTCAGCTCCATTCTTCTTTTTCAAGCCTTCTTTGAATATTCAAGGTCTTTTGTTTTTCCATGTGAATTGTAAAATATTTGTTCCAGTTCTGTGAAAAATGTCATTAGTAATTTGATAGGGATTCCACTGAATCTGTAGATTGCATTTGGTAGTATAGTCACTTTCACAATATTGATTCTTCTTACCTAGGAACATGGAATATCTCTCAATCTGTTTATGTCATCTTTGATTTCTTTCATCAGTGTCTTATAATTTTCTGTGTACAATTCTTTTATCTCCTTCAGTATGTTTATTCCTAGATATTTCATTATTTTTGTTGAATGGTGAATGGGATTAATTCCTTAATTCACCTTTCTGATTTTTCATTGTTAGTATATAGATATGCAAGTAATTTTTGTGTACTGATTTTATATCCTGCAACTTTGCTAAATTCACTGATTAGCTCTAGTGATTATTTGATACTATCCTTAGGGTTTTCTATGTTCAATATCATGTCATCTGCAAACAGTGAGAGTTTTATTTCTTTTCCAATCTGGATTCCTTTTATTTCTTTTTCTTCTCTGATTGCTGTCACTAGGACATTCACAACTATGTTGAATAATAGTGATGAAAGTGGACACCCTTGTCTTGTTCCTGATCTGAGGGGGAATGCTTTCAGTTTTTCACCATTAAGAATAATGTTTGCTATTGGCTTATCATATATGGCATTTACTATGTTGAGGTAGGTTCCTTCTATGCCCATTTTTTGAAGGGTTTTAATCATAAATGAGTGCTAAATTTTGTCAAAAGCTTTTTCTGAATCTATTGAGATTATCATATTGTCTTTATCTTTCAATTTATTAATATGATGTATCACATTGATAGATTTGCATATATTGAAGAATCCTTGCATTCCTGCAATAAAACAACTTGATCGGAGCATATGAGCTTTTTTATGTGTTGCTGAATTATGTTTGGTAAAATTTTGTTGAGGATTTTTGCATCTATGTTCATCAGTGATATTGGCCTGTAGTTCTCTTTTTGTGTTGTCTTTGTCTGGTTTTGGTATTAGGGTGATTGTGGCCTCATAGAATGAGTTTTGAAATTTTACTTCCTCTGCAATTTTTTGAAAGAGTTTTAGAAGGATAAGCATTAACTATTTTCTAAATGTTTGAAGGATGCTCCTGTAAAGCCATCTGGTCTTGGGCTTTTGGAGGGTTTTTTGTTTGTTTGTTTGTTTGTTTTGGAGATTTTTTGAGCACAGCTTCAATTACATTGCTTGTAATTGTGTTGTTCATAATTTCTATTTCTTCCTGGTTCAATCTTGGAGGGTTGAATTTTTCTAAGAATATGTCCATTTCATATAGGTTGTAGAAAACTGACCAGTCTAATCACAAGGACCACAGCCTTTCTAACTCAATGAAACTATGAGCCACGCCATGTATGGCCACAAAAAACAAGTGGGTCATGGTGAGGAGTTCTGGCAAAACATGGTCCACTCGAGAAGGGAATGGCAACTACTTCAGTATTCTTGCCTTGAGAACCCCATGAACAGTATAAAAGGGCAAAAAGATAGGACACTGAAAGATGAACTTGCACATTGGTAGGTGCCCAATATGCTACTGGAGATCAGTGGAAAACTAATTCCAGAAAAAATGAAGAGACGGCGCCAAAGCAAAAACAACAGTTGTAACTGGTGATGGAAGTAAAGTCTGATGCTATAAAGAGCAATATTGCATAGGAACCTGGAATGTCAGGTCCATGAATCAAGGCAAATTGGAAGTGCCATCTCAGACAGGAGATGGCAAGAGGGAATGTCAACATTTTAGGAATTAGTGAACTAAAATGGACTGGAATGGTTGAATTTAACTCAGATGACAATTATATCTACTACTGTGTGCAGGAATCCCTTAGAAGAAATGGAGTAGCCATCATAGTCAATAAAAGATTCCAAAATGCAGTACTTGAATGCAATTCCAAAAACAACAGAAGGATATCTGTTTGTTTCCAAGGCAAACCATTCAGTATCACAGTAATCCAAGTCTGTGTCCCAACCAGTGATGCTGAAGAAGCTGAAGTTGAACTTTTCTATGAAGACCTACAAGACCTTCTAGAACTAACACCAAAAAAAGATGTCCTTTTCATTATAGGGGACTGGAATGCAAAAGTAGAAAGTCAAGAAATACCTGGATTAATGGGAAAATTTGGCCTTGTAGTACAGTATGAAACAGGGCAAAGTCTAATAGAGTTTTTCCAAGAGAACACACTGGTCATAGCAAACACCCTCTTCCAACAGCACAAGAGAAGACTCTACACATGGACATCACCATCAAATTCTTCAAGAGATGTTGACCATCATGGTCAACACTGGAATCAAATTGATTATATTCTTTGCAGCCAAAAATGGAGAAGCTTTATAGAGTCAGCAAAAACAAGACTGGGGGCTGACTGTGGCTCAGATTATGAACTTCTTATTGCCAAATTCAGGCTTAAACTGAAGAAAGTAGAGAAAACCACTAGCCAGTTCAGATATGACCTAAATCAAATCCCTTACAATCATACAGTGGAAGTGACAAATAGATTCGAGGGATTAGATCTGATAAACAGAAATCTGAAGAACTATGGATGGAGATTCATGGCACTGTACAGGAGGCAGGGATCAAGACCATCCCCAAGAAAAAGAAATGCAAAAAGGCAAAATGTTTGTCTGAGGAGGCCTTACAAACAGCTGTAAAAAGAACAGAAGCAAAAAGCAAAGGAGAAAAGGAAAGATATACCCATCTGAGTGCAGAGTTCCAAAGAATAACAAGGAGAGATAAGAAAGCCTTACCTCAGTGATCAATGCAAAGAAATAGAGGAAAACAATAGAATGGGAAAGACTAGAGATCTCTTCAAGAAAATTAGATATACCAACAGAAATTTTCATGTAAAGATTGGCATAATAAAAAACAGAAATGGTATGGACCTAGAGAAGCAGAATACATTAAGAAGAGGTGGTAAGAATACACAGAAGATACAAAAAAGATCTTCACAACTCAGATAATCACTATGGTATGATCACTCATGTAATGCCAGACATCCTGGAATGCAAAGTCAAGTGGGCCTTGGGAAGCATCACTATGAACAAAGCGAATGGAGGTGATGGAATAGCAGTTGAGCTATTTCAAATCCTGAAAGATGACGATGTGAAAGTGCTGCACTCAGTATGCCAACAAATTTGAAAAACTCAGATGTGGGCACAGGACTGGAAAATGTCAGTTTTCATTCCAATCCCAAAGAAAGGCAATGCTAAAGAGTGCTCAAACTACTGCACAATTGCACTCATCTCACACGCTAGTAAAGTAATGTTCAAAATTCTCCACTCCAGGCTTCAACAGATCGTGAACTGTGAACTTTCAGGTGTTCAAGCTGGTTTTAGAAAAGGCAGAGGAACCAGAGATCAAATTGCCAACATCTGCTGGATCATCAAAAAAGCAAGAGATTTCCATGAAAACATCTACTTCTTCTTTATTGACTTTGCCAAAGCCTTTGACTGTGTAGACCACAACAAACTGTGGAAAATTCTTCAAGAGAGGGGAATACCAGGCCACCTGACCTGCCTCTTGAGAAATGTGTATGCAAGTCAGGAAGCAACAGTTTGAGCTGGACATGGAACAACAGACTGGCTCCAAATCAAGAAAGGAGTATATCAAGGCTTTATGTTGTTACCCTGCTTATTTAACTTATATGCAGAGTACATCATGAGAAACGCTGGGCTGAATGGAGTGTAAGCTTGAATCAAGATTGCTGGGAGAAATATCAATAACCTCAGATATGCAGATGACACCACCCTTATGGCAGAAAGCGATGAATAAAGAGCCTCTTGAAAGTGAAAAAGGAGAGTGAAAAACTTGGCTTAAACTTCAACATTCAGAAAACGAAGATCATGGTCATTGGTCCCATCACTTCATGGCAAATAGATGGGGAAACAGTGGAAACAGTGATGGGCCTTATTTGATGGATCTCCAAAATCACTTCAGATAGTGACTGCAGCCATGAAATTAAAAGACACTTGCTCCTTGGAAGAAAAGTTATGACCAACCTAGACAGCTTATTAAAAAATAGAGACATTACTTTTCTGCAAAGGTCTGTCTAGTCATAGCTATGGTTTTTCCAGTAGTCATGTATGGATGTGAGAGTTGGACTCTAAAGAAATCTGAGCCCCGAAGAATTGATGCTTTTGATCTGTGCTGTTGGAGAAGACTCTTGAGAGTCCGTTGGCCTGCAAGGAGATCCAACCAGTCCATTCTGAAGGAGATCAGCCCTGGGATTTCTTTGGAAGGACTGACGCTGAAGCTGAAACTCCAATACTTTGGCCACCTGATGCAAAGAAATGACTCATTTGAAAAGACCTTGATGCTGGGAAAGATTGAAGGTGGGAGGAGAAGGGGATGACAGCATGAGATGGTTGGATGGCATCACCAACTCAATGGACATGAGACTGAGGAAACTCCAGGAGTTGGTGATGGACAGGGGGGCCTGGCATGTTGCCGTCCATGGGGTCACATTGAGTCGGACACGACTGAGTGATGAACTGAAATGAACTCATGTTTTATTGCCATATAATTGTTCATATTAGTCTCTTTTAATCCTTTATTTTTCTGCATTGTCTGTTGTAATCTCTACTTTTTCATTTCTATTTTTGTAGATTTGATTCTTCTCTCTTTTTTTCTTGATGAATCTGACTAAAGGTTTGTCAATTTTGTTTATCTTCTTAAAGAACCTGCTTTTAGTTTTATTAATCTTCACTATTGCTTAATTCATTTCTTTTTCATTTATTTCTGCTCAGGGATTTATGATTTCTTTACTTCTGCTAATTTGGAGGGTTTTTTATTCTTCTTTTCCAGTTGTTTTAGGTGTAAAGTTAGGTTGTCTATTTGATGTTTTTCTTATTTCTTGAGGTAGGATTGTATTGCTATAAACTTTCTTCTTAGAACTGCCTCTGCTGCATTGCATAGGTTTTGAGTTGTCATTTGTTTCTAGAAATTTTTTTATTTCCCTTTTGTTTTCTTCAGTAACCTGTTGGTTATTTAGAAATATGTTGTTTAATATCCATGTGTTTGTGTTTTACAGTTGTTGTTATTGTTGTTGTTGTTGTTTTCTTGTAGTTGATATCTTCAGTCTCATAGCGTTGTGGTTGGAGAAGATGCTTGGTATGATTTCAGTTTTCTTCAATTTATTAAGGTTTGATTTGTGACTCAAGATGTGATCTATCCTGGAGAATGTTCCATGTTATCTTGAGAAGAAGGTGTATTCTTCTGCATTTGGATGGAATATATCAATGAGATCCATCTGACTGATACTATGTATCTCTTAAGACTTTTGTTTCCTTATTAATTTTCTGTTTTGATGATCTGTCCATTGGTGTTAGTGAAACATTAAAGTCTCCTACTGTTATTGTGTTACTGTCAGTTTCTCCTTTTATGTCTGTTAGTGTCTGTCTTATGTATTGAGGTGCTCCTAAGTTTGATGCATAGATATTTACAATTGGTTTTTTCCTCTTGGATTGATCCCTTGACCATTATGTAGTGTCCTTCCTTATCTCTTATAATCTTTATTTTAAAGTCTATTTTGTCTGATATGAGGATTGCTACTTCAGCTTTCTTTTGCTTCCTATTTGCATGAAATATATTTTTCCATCCTCTCACTTTCAGTCTATTTGTGTCTTTAGGTCTGAAATGGGTTTCTTGTAGACAGCGTATATAAGGCTCTTGTTTTTGTATCTATTCAGCCAGTCTGTGTCGTTTGGTTGGAGCATTTAATCCATTTACATTTAGAGTAATTATTGATGTATATGTTCCTGTTCCCATTTTCTTAATTGTTTGGGGTTGATTTTGTAGATCTTTTTTCTTCTCTTGTATTTCTTGACTATAGAAGTCCATTTAACATTTGTTGTAAAGCTGGTTTGGTGGTACTGAATTCTCTTAACTTTTGCTTGTCTGAAAATCTTTTTATTTCTCCATCAATTTCGAATGAGATCCTTGCTGGGTACAGTAATCTTGGTTGTAGATTTTTCCCTTTCAGTACTTTAAATGTATTTTGCCATTCCCTTGTGCTGAAAGATCAGCTGTTAAGCATATGGTGTTTCCCTTGTATGTTACTTGTTGCTTCTCCCTTGCTGCTTTTAATATTCTTTCTTTGTATTTAGTCTTTGTTAGTTTATTATGTGTCTTGGTGTGATTCTCCTTGAATAATACAGGTTTATCCTGTAGGGGACTCTGTGCCTCTTGGACTTGATTGACTATTTCCTTTTCCATGTTGGGGAAATTTTCAACTGTAATCCCTTCAACAATTTTCTCATATGCTTTCTTTTTTTCTTCTTCTTCTGGAACCCATATAATTCAAATGTTGGTGAGTTTGATATTGTTCCAGAGGTTTCTGAGACTATCCTCAGTTCTTTTCATTCTTTTTACTTTATTCTGCTCTTCAGAAGTTATTTCCACCATTTTATCTTCTAACTCACTGATTTGTTCTTCTGCTTCAGATATTCTGCTATTGATTCATTCTAGACTATTTTTAATTTCAATAATTTTGTTGTTTGTCTCTGCATGTTTATTCTTTAATTCTTCTGAAAGTGATGAAAGTGAAGTCGCTCAGTCGTGTCCGACTCTTTGCGACCCCATGGACTGTAGCCTATCAGGCTCCTCCATCCATGGGATTTTCCAGACCAGAGTGCTGGAATGGATTGCCATTTCTTTCTCCAGGGGATCTTCCCAACCCAGGAAACGAACCCGGGTCTCCTGCACGGTAGGCAGATGCTTTATTGTCTGAGCCACCAGGGAAGCCCCTTTAATTCTTCTAGGTCTTTATTAATTGATTCTTGCATTTTCTCCATTTTGCTTTCAAGGGTTTTGATCATCTTTACTGTCATTGTTCTGAATTCTTCTTCAGGTAGTTTGCCTATTTCCTCTTCATTTATTCGAATGTCTGTGTTTCTAGTTTGTTCCTTCATTTGTGTAGTATTTCTCTGCCTTTTCATTATTTCTCTTTTAACTTATTGTGTTTGAGGTCTCCTTTTCCCAGGCTTGAAATTCCCAAAGTTGAATTCTTTCTTCCTTTCAGTTTCTGCCCATCTAAGTTTGGTCTAGTGGTTTGTGTAAGCTTCATACAGGGTGAGATTTGTCCTGTTTTTGTTTGTTTGTTTGTTTTTCCTCTGATGGGCAAGGCTAAGTGAGATCGTAATCCTGTCTGCTGATGATCTGGTTTGTATTTTTGTTTTGTTTATTTAGATGAGGCTTCCTGCACAGGGTTCTACTGGTGGTTGGGTGGTGCTGAGTCTTGTATTCCAGTGGTTTCCTCTGTGTGAGTTCTCACTATTTGGTAACCCACTCCAGTATTCTTGCCTGGAAAAATCCCATAGATGGAGGAGCCTGGTGGGCTACAGTTATGGGGTCGCAAAGAGTCGAACATGACTGAGCGACACTCACTCACTCACTCAGGGTTATTTCTCTGGTACTCTAGGTTCTTGGAGTCAATGCACCCACTCCAAAGGCTCAGGGCTTAGTCTCTCAAAAGTCGTCATCTTCTGTCTTTTTCCAAAAGTGCAGTCAAGATCTGTTCAGCTCCAAGATGAGAGAGCCTTCCCTTTTGTGAATTTCATATAGTGAACACGGGTTTTGGAGATTTTGGACTTCTCTTCAAGACTGAAAGATTTCTTTTCCTTGTCGTCTGGGGAGTCTCCCATTTCTTGCCCATGGCAAGTGTTCAGCAGGGCCAGAAGCTGGTTAAAATCATCTTGATGAGGAATCCAGTTGTCTTCATTATTGATAGTAGGTCCTAGTCCCAGGTGGTTATTTTTGACTTGAACTTTAATATGATTGGTGGCTCCTTGCTCCTGAGCCCCTAAACCACTCAGTCAGCATCGACATGCCACCAAGCCTGTGATGCTGTGGATTTTGGGACCTGTTTGACCGCAATTACAGCACGACTGATTGGAGGAAAAGCTGAAACTACCCAGGAAACCTGGGTTCAATTCCTGGGTTGAGAAGATCCCCTGGAGAAGGAAATGGCAACCCCCTCCAGTACTCTTGCCTGGAGAATCTCATGGCTACAGTCTATGGGGTCACAAGAATCGGACACGACTTAACAACTAAACCACCACCGCCGCCACCATACTCCCACACTGGGGAAATTGCAGCAGTGGGGCCACGTGTTTTAAATAATGAAAATCTAAGATACTGACATGACCAAATGTTGACGATGATATAGAGCAACAGGAACTCTCATTTGTTGCTGGTGAGAATGCCAAATGGTACAGCCACTTTGGAAAATGGTTTGGTAGTTTCTTACACTACAGGTATTTGCTTAAAAAGTTGAAAATTTACATCTACCTCAAAACCTGTATGTGGATATTTATGGCAGCTTTAACTACCTAAATGTGGAAGCAACTAAAGTGTCTTTCATTAGGTAAATGGGCAATCTGTGCATTCTGACAATGGATTATTATTCAATATTAAAAAGATGTAAACTATCAAGCCTTGCAAAGACGTAGAAGCATCCTTTGAATGAATCTTATTGGATGAAAGAAAACAATCTGAAAATTCTGTATGATTCCAACTACATGAAATTCTCTAAAAGTAGAGATAGTAAAAAAGACTGGTGGTTTTCAGGGGTTGGGAGGAGATTGAGTGGGTAGATAGGGGAAGAATTTTCAGGCAATGAGACTATTCTATATGATACTATAATGGTGGATATATGTCTTTATACATTTGATCAAACCCACAGAATGCACATTAAAAGTGAACCCCACTATAAACAATGGACTTGGGATGACAAGAACCTTTCAATGTAGGTGTATTAATTGTAACAAATGTACTACCCTGATGTGGGATATTGATCATGAGGGAGGCTATACATGTTTGGGAGACAGGAGTATATGGGAACTTTCCATATTTTTCATCCAGTTTTACTGTGAACCTAAAACTGGTCTTAAAAACAAAAAAAAAAATCTGCCTTTAAAAAACTTGAGCAGCACAATGTACTAAGATATTCACATGTTTATCTCACTGAATTTTCATAACAATCATATTAGTAGGAGCCATTCTTGCCCAATATTATAGAGATCTTTGAGACATGAAGGATTTTTTTCTCCCAAGGTCATTATACTCCAGAATGCATGTTCGTAATCATCACAAATTCAAAATATTTTTGAAATTCCTTATATGTCTACAAAAGGTTTTGTGCAGATCATCAACAAAAGTGAAATATTCATTCTCTAAGGACAGTATTATTTTCTTTTAGTAATGAGATGCTTTTCAGAGAAAGATCTGGTAGTAAAGTTGGAGGATAAAACTGAGTAATGTTAATATAAATAAAAACAAATAATGTGTTTCAACAAAATCACCAGCTTGTGGGCCTTAAGCCAAAAATGATCTCTGGACATTTCATTTTTGCCACCCTAATACAGACAGGATTTGTTGTTGTTTAGTCACTAAGTCATGTTTGACTCTTTTGTGACCCCATGGACTCTAGTTTGCCAAGCTCTTCTGTCCATGGGATTTCCCAGGGAAGAAAACTGAAGTGAGTTGCCATTTCCCTCTCCAGGGGATCTTCCTGACCCAGAGATCAAACCTGTGTCTCCTGCACTGGCAGGCAGATTCTTTACCACTGAACCACTTGGAAAGCCTGGCAATACAGGCAGGGTATAATGCAATATTTCAAGTCACTTGAAACACCATGCCCAGATCCTGATGTGGCATCAATGAGCCAAAGTTAGGTAGTGACTTGCACTATTAAATAGCGTAGTTTCTCTTCAATTTTGTAGTCCTCACCATCTCCTGTGGTCTCTCTACAACTGAAACTAAGTGGCATCTACTCTTTGTGATAGTGTTTGTTATTTTTCATCTAGTAAAACTGAGAGATTTTTTTTTCTTGTACCCATTTCCCTATAGGAAATATAAGACAAGACAAGAGGGCCCCATGTCTCCATAAAAAATTGGGCATTCAGGTTCATTTATGAAAATGTCAAATAACTTATGTTTAATATACCTATATATCATGTCTGTGTAAAAGACTACCACTTAGGGGACTTCCCTGGTGGCCCAGTGGCTAAGTTTCTGTGTTCCCAATGCAGGGGGCCTAGGTTCAATCCTTGGTCAGAGAACTAGATCCCACATGCTCCAACTAAAAGGTTTTGTATGCTCCAACAAAGAAAAGATGCCACAACTAAGGTCTGGCACAGCCAAAAAAATACAAAAGATTACCACTTAGTTTACTGATATGAAAAAACAATGAGTAATACTGACCAATATATGGAAAAATGTATGTTAATTACATACATGTATGCACATAAATGTATGTTTAATTAACTGAAAAATACTGATATTTAAACAGAGTTTATTTTTGAAATGCAAATAAAAGATGGGGTTGCCATAAAATGCAAATGTGTATTAACTGAAAAACATTGCTCAGGCATCAAGGACTTTTATAGTTGATAAGTTCATAAAGTATATTCGATAGAGGATAGTGGGGTTTCCCTGGTAGCTCAGTTGGTAAAGAACCCACCTGCAATGCAGGAGACCCAGGTTCTATCCCTGGGTAAGGAAGATCCACTGGAGAAGGAAATGGCAGCCCTCTCCAGTATTCTTGCCTGGAAAAATCCCATGGATGGAGGAGCCTGGCAGGCTACAGTCCATGGGGTCAGAAAACATAGAGAATAGCAGAAATTAAGAGTCCCAAACAGAAACAAGTATTTGCAAATGGAAGTCTAGTTAAAGATACCATTTAGAGTGTGAAAGACTTGAGAATTTATAGGACAAAGTAGTGGAAAGTTACAGTACTTTGTGCTCTTTATGACGGTGGTGAAGAATCCACCAGCCAATTCAGGAGATGCAGATTCAACCCCTGGGTCAGGAAGATCTCCTGGAGAAGGAAATGGCAACCCACTCCAGTATTCTTGCCTGGGAAGTCCCACAGACAGAGGAGTCTGACGGGCTGCAGTCCATGGTGTTGCAGAGTCAGACACAACTTCACGACTGAATAACAACATTGCAGCTGATAGAAGCCTAAGTATAAATAGTAACACTTATTTACCTATATTATTCATGCTGCACATGAAAATTTTGATCTGAGAAAAATACTTAGGTGCCTGGTGAAATAGCAGGCATACATTCAGAAAATTATTTATTTTGTGAGAAAAATTCTCAAGAGGTGAACATCGTGATTTTGTGCTGAGCATGAGTAAGGGTTCTTGCAGTTATGTGAAACTTAAATAAAAGACAGCAGTGTCTCACAAAAGGACAGAAAGTGTATCTGTGTTCACTGTATCAGTTATGAGGTACATCTTTGAGCTAAAAATGTTAACAATTAAGCTCATTATGAACATAGCAAGAAAAAACTTCTCCCTAGATGTGCTTCTGGGGCTTGAACAACTGAAGTTTTGATGCCTTGTTTGATGAAACGGAAGCCCAGTTATTAGACAACTGTCTACACACAGGTTAGAAACTTTCACATAGCATGATATGGAATTTATGTATATATATATATATATATATATATATATATATATGTATGCATACACACACATTCCCACATACAAACACATGGGATTGAAAACAATTTCTTGTTCTTGACAGTCAGGCAAATTACCACCTGTCGCCAGTTAAAACTCAATCAAAAAGTTGGCTTTTTAGGCTGATATTTTAAACATCAAGATTGTTTAAATTTCTTTGCAGCAATTTTCCACTAGCTACACAAACGTATGATTTGAGTAACTCATTCTTGGAGTTTTATCTTTGGGAAATCAAAATAACACTGAACATTTGGTTCATTTTCCTATGCTAAGATCGTTCAACAAATGCAAAAGGGATTGCCTGAAATACATTTCCCAAATTACGCATTTAAAGACCAAATTCTTAAAAAAAACCATAAAAGAGATAGCATGAATGAAGAATTATAAGCAATTTACTACTGAACCAGCATGTGACATAGTTTTTAGAATCCAAATGTGGCGACACCAAAAACCAGAATTCTACAAATTATAGAAATTCTTGTGCAAAGATTCTATACATGTTTGGAAGTAGCTATATTTAGGAACATCTGTTTTCCATAGTGAACTGAAGAAAACTGAGCATCATTTAAAGATAAAAGATACATTACAACGAATACATAAAACCCAATGTCGACAGTAGAACAGAAGAAAAAGTGAAACACTTTGGATCCAAACCAAAGAATCATGAATTTAAAAAAAAAAAAAAAATTAATCATTAACTTATTGAATACTCTATATATTTGCTTCTATTTTAGCCAAAAATAAAACCATATATCTAATGTTATATTTATAGAATATTATAGGATACAAATAAATTTACATAATTCTGGTGGTTAAATTTTTTCCATCCATCCAGCTTTGCTCATTTAAATTGTCTGGCTGGCACAATGCTAAAGAAAAAAAGACACCCAGATTCAAATGAGAGGTTTTATCATTAAAAACAAAAAAATACATAGTCTACTAACTTAACTGCTTTGAAGAGGACCACACAAATCTACTTTTATTATTGTTATTCAATCACCAAGTCATGTCTGACTCTTTGCAACCCCATCAACTGCAGCACACGAGGCTTCCGTCCTTCACTCTCTCCCAGAGTTAGCTCAAACTCATGTCCAAATTTACACATAACTTACAAATGTAATGTCTCTATGCCATAGTTATATCTTTAAATTTGTAGAAAAATTTGCCTTTGTTAAAATTATTTTTAGCAAACTATTTTTGGAAAGGCAAAAATATGTTTTATTTTTAATGTGTTGAAAATGAATTAATATTGATCAGTTCAGCTATTAACAATTATAATTACAAGAGTGATAATGTGTAAGAAGAGTTATAAATATGTTACTGATGCAGCACAAACAATATTAAACACTATCCTTCTCCAAAAATATAAAGACACTGAAAACTAGAATTCTACAGAATCCTCTGAAACAGCTACTGCATTATAGCAACTATTGTGTAAAGATTTTATTCATGTTTGAAAACAGAATTTTTTTCATTATGGAAAAATAAAGGTTAGATACACTTCTGAAGGTGGCATTATTGTCTCATTAAAAACGTTGAATATGATGTTGTTTGGCATCAATTGGTCTCAAAATTCATAATATTATTCTTCTCTTACATTGACCATTACTGTTAACTGTTAACATCTCTATTTAAAATTATAATAACAATACTCTTTTCTCTCTGAAGAGATTGCCATCTTTTCTTTCATATGTAAACCTTACCTCAATTATCAAGGTTATGATGAATTATATTGTAAAGGGTAACATTATCCATGTCTGCTGAAGATAAACTAAATTAAATGGACAAATAGATTAGATATAAAAAAGGATATTAAGAGATTATGGAATTACTTCCCTCAAGATCTTTAAAAAGAGTCCAGATACCCATCTGCTTACAATAGTTTAGGTAAAGTTAGCCTGAAGCCAGTGGGATGAAGCAGAAAGATAACCTCTAGAGGTTTCCTTCAACCATATTTTTTCTCAGATTTTGCTCTATTGCCCTCAAACTATGCTGGCATCTTCTCAGTTTTCTGTTGAAGATTCTGGGCAGCATAATTTTTCTTCTTAATATGAAGACACTATCCCTCCATTTCTAAGTTACGTATTTTTCAATGTTAAGGAAAGGCAGCCATAAAACAAGTATTTTCAAACTTCAGACATTGTGTAAAAAAATTAGAAATTAAATACAGTCATCTGAAAGTGAAAGTGTTAGTCGCTCAGTTGTGTCTGACTCTTGCAACCCCATGGACTGTAGCCTGCCAGGCTCCTCTGTCCGTGGAGTTCTCCAGGCAAGAATAATGGAGTGGGTTGCCATTTCCTTCTCCAGGGGATCTTCTCAATGCTGGGATCTAACCCAGGTCTCCTGCATTGCAGACAGATTCTTTACCACTGAGCCACCAGGGAAGCCCACAGTCAATCCAGGCAAACATTATTAAAAGTCAGGATAGCAAAGTTAAATTTTTTTAAATTTTATTGCATGCTTCATTACTGACAAATTGCTTTATTGTCAAATAATGATATGATTCAGAATTTCAACAAGAATTTTGAAATTTTAATGTGTAAATTGAAAAGCATTATTTTTAATAAACTGAGATGTCTTCCCTTAATGTGATGAGTATTACCTTCCCCATCCCCCCAAAAAAATTTCTTAGGTGTAAGTATTAAGTGAACTCAGGGTGGCCACATGAAGCCATGCAGGTTGGACATTTCCAAAAATCCAAGTTGAAGAGGGAGTTGCCATATATGTAAGCCAGCAAGTTAATAACACCCTTATGGCTAGGGCAGTGCACACCTGCACAAACATTGTGACTGCTTTAGAATGAAAATTAGATCATGATCTACTCCTTTCATAAATATTTTCACGTTGACTTATTATAAAGAATAAGAGAACACTGGTTTTAATAAGTGCCAGTTATTTAATGTAAGAAGTTGATCAACAGTCCAAAATAAAACTCTGAAAAATGCAGATTCTTTTGTTAAAACACCAGAAATATTTTTGCCCTTTCAAATTTGGTTATTATGTTTAAGTTGTTAGTCATACATAGTTCTATTCTACATAGCTTGTGACACTGATAATATTTTTAACTGGGTCATGTTCCTAAAATTGTGGTATTTTACAAGTATCCTCATAGTTTTATTAGCTTCAGAGTTAGGAGGAAAAACCAATGTCTCCCATAACAAATGTAAGAATGGCTTATCAGCAGTCCACAACATTTTTGGCAGCAGGGACCAGTTTCATGCAAGACAATTTTTCCATTGACCAGGAGGATGGTTTCAGGATGACTCAAGTGAATTACATTCCTTGTGCACTTTATTTCTATTATTATTACATCAGCTCCACCTTAGATCATCAGCCGTTAGATCCGGGAGGTTGGGAACCCCTGGCTTACATAATGAATTTTTGCACAAAATATTAATTCATTTATAACAGTTTTCCAGGGTCTGGATTGATTTGTTAATTATGTAGGATATTATGGTAATTATTGTTTGGGACTGAGGTTTTCTACAGACAAGTCTATTCACTCAGTTAAAAATGATGTGTGGAGATGGTGGCAGTGTCTGAGGGAACTTCTTAGCAGGCATTAGGGAAACTGAGCAATTCAGTACATTTCTTCCGGCAAAAACTGCAATTTCATGACAATCCCTGGTGATCTAGTGGTAACTGCGGGTATCTTATGTGGCAAATATCTTGTGTGGGTATCATTCAGTGAGGGTTGAGAAGAAAATACCATTTTGTAGAGAAAAAAGTTATCTCACTTATTTTCCATATATCAGATGCCCAAAGTTAACATAATTTTTTTTTTAATTGCTACCTTCATGTCAGACACCTGGGAAAATATGTAGGAACCACAGCCCAGAGAAAGCATAGTATCATTTTAAATATCTATTACAATTTTCATATATGCTTCTCATTTATCATGAGAAGAAAATATTTGCATTTCACAAAATAAACATATATATCTTATAATACAATCTACATGCTGTCATTTTATAACTCTAGGTCCCACATGATAAAGAATGGATTAGGTGTTTTACTAGATCATGTGTCAGTTCAGTTCAGTTCAGTCGCTCAGTCGTGTCTGACTCTTTGCGACCCCATGAATCGCAGCATCCCAGGCCTCCCAATCCATCACCAACTCCAGGAGTTCACTCAAAGTCACGTCCATCGAGTCGGTGATGCCATCCAGCCATCTCAGCCTTCTCTGGTCCCCTTCTCCTCCTGCCCCCAATCCATCCCAGCATCAGAGTCTTTTCCAATGAGTCAACTCTTCGCATGAGGTGGCCAAAGTACTGGAGTTTCAGCTTCAGCATCATTCCTTCCAAAGAAATCCCAGGGCTGATCTCCTTCAGAATGGACTGGTTGGATCTCCTTGCAGTCCAAGGGACTCTCAAGAGTCTTCTCCAACACCACAGTTCAAAAGCATCAATTCTTTAGTGCTCAACTTTCTTCACAGTCCAACTCTCACATCCATACATGACCACTGGAAAAACCATAGCCTTGACTAGATGGACCTTTGTTGGCAAAGTAATGTCTCTGCTTTTGAATATGCTATCTAGATTGGTCACAACTTTCCTTCCAAGAAGTAAGCATCTTTTAATTTCATGGCTGCAGTCACCATCTGCAGTGATTTTAGAGCCCCCCATAATAAAGTCTGACACTGTTTCCACTGTTTCCCCATCTATTTCCCATAAAGTGATGGGACCAGATGCCATGATCTTCGTTTTCTGAATGTTGAGCTTTAAGCCGACTTTTTCACTCTCCTCTTTCACTGTCATCAAGAGGCTTTTTAGTTCCTCTTCACTTTCTGCTGTAAGGGTAGTGTCATCTGCATATCTGAGGTTATTGATATTTCTCCCGGCAATCTTGATTCCAGCTTGTGTTTCTTTCAGCCCAGCGTTTCTCATGATGTACTCTGCATATAAGTTAGATCATGTGTAGTATTCATTAAAAGTAAAGGAGATTATTTAGCTTCATAAAAGCGCTCTTAACTGAAGTTTATTGATGAAGTAACTGATTATACATAGATGCCTCCTTAACTGCAATGTTTAAAAAATTATTTTTCGAATTCCAATTTGAAAAAGATAAATTCCATTATACTGTGCATGGCTGTATTTCATTTTAATGAAGACCAAAAAAAAGAAGAAAAAAAAAGAGCTGCCTGTAACAGTTTATATACAGCTGCAGAAAAGGCTTACGTGGCTAGAGCAACTCACTGCCTTGTTTCTCTTTCAATTACACTATAATCATTTCAGGAGGGGAAAAAAATAAAAATAAAAACCATGTATCACATCTCTGATCTGATCCAAGAAAAGACCAATTGGCCTTATTTGAGTTTTATGCCTTTTTTCATAAGACATCGAATTTATTTGACTCATTGCCACTACTTTACTGTTTCACATAATGCATGCATCACTTTCTGTGAAGAATTCAATGAATTAACAATATATCTGGCCACTACTCAGAGGCGAAAACTCAAGCATACTGTAACTGTATAAATCACAAGTCCATTTTAACATGAATTAAATGCATGAAATCCATCAGGGTCTCTGGAATTTTGCCCAAAACATTTGAAAACCAGGAATAAAGCAAATGTGATGCTTGTTTGCATTGTGAAAGATTCCCTTTTCCTTCATGTTTGGGAAAGATAATAAAGTTTGAGTCAAGTGATAAAAATAGTTTACATTTAAGACTTAAAATATGTTTAGAAAAGTTTGAAACTGGCAAGAGACATCACCATTCTCTATTTTTTGCTTCTCCTTGTTAAAGATTTCATTGCAGTACCTGTAAAATGTGTGTATATGGTATGAAACATGCATCGTACTCATTTCAAAACAGCCTGTATTTGAAAACAACACTTGACACAAGAAATCAGCAAAGACATTGGAAAAATATTAAAATCACTGTGAGAGTGACAACAAAAAAATGGAGAGAGACGGTCTGATCCATTATGATACTTTTCTAGTTATTGAGTATATAAATTTCAATCCCTAGTACAACTGAAGGGGGAGAAAACATGATTATCATATCACTCAAAGCTTCACAACTTTAAATTCAGCTCTGATATAAATTCAGTCTGTATAAAATGACTTTTCATATTTTGTTCTTTAACATAAGTATTAAATTTTGCATGATTAAAAATTTATTTACTGTCTCCCCCTTAATTTAGGTTTTTATTTGCTATTATTACCACTCCTAAGCCATCTGGGCAGAAATATCTCAATATTAGAGCAGAGAAGTTTTAAAGCAAAAGGTAACATTAGACATGTCACATATTTAGACTATGAAAGCAAACTTTGATAAAATAAGAATGCGAAGGGAAATTATTGTGACCACTTCAGCTCCTCTGCTCCACGTATATTCACTCATAAAATTTTATAAGAAAACCAAATTAGGAAAATATAGTTTTACATTATTGAAATTATCTGTTTTTAGGGTTTACTTAAGAAAATGATTAGTTATTAATAGCTGGTAGCTGTAAGACCAAAGTGAAGGATTCCTAGCACAACAGAGCCCCACAAGAAAGATATTTTTCACCCCACTGCTATTAAAAAAAAAAATCTGTAAATTGTTTCTAAAAGAGAAAAACAGAAGGCAGGACGAGCCAGCTTTCTCAGTAAGAGACACTAGATGCATGGCCAAAACAGAACCAGACACATGTTGTTAGGGAACAATTTGTTCCTAATGTTCATTTATTTTCCTGGTGTGATAAAGTCTTCAGTGGCTACAAGTAGTTGACAGTATTTGCAGAAAAGCTTTGGGTACGACCAAATGACAGTATTTTCAGAAGAAATTATTCAGCACTGGTGTGGAGAAAAGGGATCCCTTCCATTTATTGAATTACCAACACCTTTGAGTACTCTGCTTAAAAATGATGATTATCTTGAAGAAAATTCTGTTAAACTCTAGACACTTTAAATATCTTAAAGACATTTTAAATAGCTTTAATATATTTAATATTTCCTAGTTCTGAAAGAGTCTATTCTTCCTTTGATACATGTGCTTGGCGCTCATCAGTGCTAATGGGAATTAACAACAAAATGGACCCTTAATCATTTATCTTACATTATAGAAAGGCATGATTTGTGGACTTGATTAGGGCTCTAGCTGAACAAGATATTATGAAGATTTGATTCTCTTCTAACATGTCCATTGCAATAATTCAACTGGAAATGTACTATAAAATTTTCTTCTCCTAGATATTTCGTATTGTGATCATTATTTAAACATACGACAAAAATCTCATAAAAACATCAAAGGTATTTCAACACTAGTTATTTACATATGTAAACACATCCATTCACAGTTAATTCAACATTCTACCATTACTTGTATACATCTATTTATAATCTTACTTGTTTTTGAAAATGAAGTGTTTATCTGTCCAGAAAACATTGTGTGAAAATTATTTTCACATGTTTTTACAAGGTTTGACATTTTCAAGAGATACATACTTTTAGAAAACCTTACCTTTGTGCAATATACATTTATAAATTTAAGCTAAGAAAAATACTAATCTATACAAATATACCATAGGCAACACTGAATGTGTATTCCTTGGAGCAAACTGAGATCTGGGAATTTTTTGTGAATTTCAGTTATCCTGATACCAATTTTCTGAGCATACCCAGTTGCTCTGTGGCTTCTTCCTGTCTTCATCTCCACTGCTTTTCCCCAGCCAAATCATGGACAGTTTACTTCCCCAAGACATGTCTGCTCCTATCAAATTACTTTATTTTACAATCCCAAGCTAGAAATCTTTACTATTGCCAGAAATGTTTCCAACTTCCAACATTTCTTATTGTAGGTATGTTACCACCATCACATTGTAATAGAAATGAATTAGCTAATGAATACAGATATTAGGTAATCATGAATTTGGTGGTTCAAGTTTTTGATTAATTTGTTTCTATGCTTATGGAGGGAGTACTATCTAGCATAATTTTACTTAATTTGTATAATTTTAACTTCCTTCAACTGTTCATACAAAAGACTTTTGCTTTTGAAAAAAAGAAGCAATAGTCCAATCTATGATTAGATTTGGAAAGTTCAGTTCAGTTCAGTTGCTCAGTCATGTCTGACTCTTTGCGACCCCATGAATCGCAGCACGCCAGGCCTCCCTGTCCATCACCAACTCCCGGAGTTCACTCAGACTCACATCCATCGAGTCGGTGATGCCATCCAGCCATCTCATCCTCTGTTGTCCCCTTCTCCTCCTGCCCCTAATCCCTCCCAGCATCAGAGTCTTTTCCAATGAGTCAACTCTTCACATGAGGTGGCCAGAGTACTGGAGTTTCAGCTTTAGCATCATTCCTTCCAAAGAAATCCCAGGGCTGATCTCCTTCAGAATGGACTGGTTGGATCTCCTTGCAGTCCAAGGAACCCTCAAGAGTCTTCTCCAACACCACAGTTCAAAAGCATCAATTCTTTAGTGCTCAGCTGTCTTCACAGTCCAACTCTCACATCCTTACATGACCACAGGAAAAACCATAGCCTTAACTAGACGGAACTTTGTTGCCAAAGTAATGTCTCTGTTTTTCAATATGCTATCTAGGTTGGTCATAATTTTCTTCCAACCAAAATAGTTATCTACCTGCCCAGCACTGGAGTGACTGTAAGGAGATACCCCATGTCTAAGGGCAGAGAAGCCCCAGCAAGACAGTAGGCACTGGAGCAGCAGCTGCATGGTGCTGCAGCGAATTTAAGGAGATATCCCAGATCCAAAGGCAAAGGAGAAGCCCCAGCAAGATGGTAGGTAGCAAGAAATCATATTTAGAATCAAACCCATACCCACCAGAGATGCTCAGAGGGCTCAAACATACCTTGTGCACACCAGGACCCAAAGACCCCATAGAGACTGAGTCAGAACGGTATTTGGGTGTCTCCTGAGGAGATATGGCTCAGCAGTGGACTGCTTCCAGGGCAGGGGTTCTGGGTGCAGCAGACCTGGGTATGGCATAAGTCCTCTTGGAGGATGTCTCCATTAACCCACCATAGAGCCACCAGAACTTACACAGGACTGGGGAAACAGACTCTGGGAGGGCACAAACAGAACCTTGTGTGCACCAGGACTTGGGAGAAAGGAGCAGTGACCCACAAGACACTGACCCAGACTTTCCCATGAGTGTCCAGGAATCTCTGGCAGAGGCGTGAAATGGTGGAGGCCTGCTGCAGGGTTGGGGGCACTGAGTGTAGCATTGTTTGCATGGGACCTTTTGAAAGAGGTCGCCGTTATCTTCATTACCTCCACCATAGTTTGGCTTCAGGTCAAATAACCAGGAGGGGACACAGCCCTGCCCTTCAAGAGAAAAATGGATTAAAGATTTACTGAGCATGGCCCCGCCCATCATAACAAGACCCAGTTTCCCCCTCCTCAGTCTCTCCCATCAAGAAGCTTCCGTAAGCCTCTTATCCTTCTCCATCAGAGGGCAGACAGACTGAAAACCACAATCACAGAAAACTAACCAATCTGACCACATGGATCACAGCCTTGTCTAACTCAAAGAAACTGTGAGCCATGCCCTGTAGGGCAACCCAAGACAGATGGGGCATGGTGACGAGTTCTGGCAAAACCTGGTCCACTGGAAAGGGGAATGGCAAACCACTTCAGTATTCTTGCCTTGAGACCCCCATGAACAGTATGAAAAAGCAAAAAGATATGACACTGAAAGATCAACTCACCAGGTCGATACGTGCTCCATATGCTACTGGAGAAGCGAACTACAGAAAGAATGAAGAGACAGAGCCAAAGCGAAAACAACACCCAGTTATGGTTGTGAATGGTGATGGAAGTACAGTCTGATGCTGTAAAGAGCAATATTGCATCGGAACCCGGAATGTTAGGTCCAGAATCAAGGCAAATTGAAAGTGGTCAAACAGGAGATGGCAAGAGAGAACATCGACATTTTAGAAATCAACAAGCTAAAAAGGACTGGAATGGGTGAATATATCTCAGATGACCATATCTCTACTACTGCGGGCAAGAATCCCTAAAAGAAATGGAGTAGCCTTCCTAGTCAACAAGAGTCCAAAATGCAGAACTTGGATACAATCTCAAAACCGATAGAATGATCTCTGTTCATTTCCAAGGCAAACTATTCAATATCACAGTAACTCAGGTCTATACCCCTACCAGTAATGCTGAAGAAGCTGAAGTTCAATGGTTCTCTGAAGACCTACAAGACCTTCTAGAACTAACATCCAAAAAAGATGTCCTTTTCATTATAGGGAACTGGAACACAAAAGTAGGAAGTCAAGAAATACCTGGAGTAATGGGAAAAAGTAGGAAGTCAAGAAATACCTGGAGTAATGGGAAAATTTGGCCTTGGAGTACAAAATGAAGCAGGGCAAAGATGAACAGAGTTTTGCCAAGAGAATGCACTGGTCATAGCAAACAACCTTTTCCAACAACACAAGAGAAGACTCTACATGGACATCACCAGATGGTCAACACCGAAATCAAATTGATTATACTCTTTGCAGCCAAAGATGGAGAAGCTCTACACTTCTGATGTGGAAGTCAGCAAAAACAAGACCAGAAGCTGACAGTGGCTCAGATCATGAACTCCTTATTGCCAAATTCAGACTGAAATTGAAAAAAGTAGGGAAAACCACTAGTCCATTTAGGTATGGCCTAAATCAAATCCCTTACAATTATACTTTGGAAGTGGCAAATAGATTCAAGTAATTAGATCTGATAGACAGAGTGCATGGAGAACTATGGACAGAGTTTCGTGATATTGTACAAGAGGCAGGGATCAAGACCAGCCCCAAGAAAAAGAAATGCAAAAAAGCAAAATGCTTGTCTGAGGAGATCTTACCAATAGCTGTGAAAAGAAGAGATGTGAAAGGCAAAAGGGAAAGGGAAAAATACACGAATTTGAATGCAGAGTTCCAAAGAATAGAAAGGAGAGATAAGAAAGCCTTCCTCATTGAAGGCAAAGAAATAGAGGGAAACAATAGCATGGAAAAGACTAGAGATCTCTTGAAGAAAATTAGAGATACCAAGGGAAATGTTTATGCAAAGATGGTCACAATAAAGGACAGAAGTAGCATGGACCTAACAGAAGCAGAAGATATTAAGAAGAGGTGGTAAGAATACACAGAACTATACAAAAAAGATTTTCACAACCCAGATAATCATAATGGTGTGATCACTCACCTAGAGCCAGACATCCTGGAATGTGAAGTCAAGTGGGCCTTAGGAAGCATCACTACAAACAAAGTTAGTGGAGGTGATGGAATTGCAGTTGAGCTAGTTCACATCCTAAAAGATGATGCTCTGAAAGTGCTGCACTCAATGTGCCAGCAAATTTGGAAAACTCAGCAGTGGCCACAGGACTGGAAAATGTCAGCTTTCATTCCAATCCCAAAGAAATGCAATGCTAAAGAATGCTCAAAATACCACACAAATGCACTCATCTCACACACTAGCAAAGTAATGTTCAAAATTCTCCAAGCCAGGCTTCAACAGTACATGAATCATGAACTTAAAAGACCATGAAATTAAAAAACACTTACTCCTTGGAAGAAAATTTATGACCAACCTAGACAGCTTATTAAAAAGCAGAGACATTATCTTGCTGACAGTGGTCTGTCTAGTCAAAGCTATGGTTTTTCCAGTAGTCATGTATGGATGTGAGAGTTGGACTATAAAGAAAGCTGAGCATTGAAAAATTGATGCTTTTGAACTGTGGTGTTGGAGAAGACTCTTGAGAATCTCTTGGCTTGCAAGGAGATCCAACCAGTCCATCCTTCATTGGAAGGAGTGGTGCTGGAGCTGAAACTCCAGTACTTTGGCCTCCTGATGTGAAGAATTGACTCATTTGAAAAGACCTTGATGCTGGGAAAGATTGAAGGTGGGAGGAGAATGGAATGAGAGAGGATGAGATGGTTGGATGGCATCACCAACTCAATGGACAGGAGTTTGAGTAAACTCCTGGAGTTGGTGATGGACAGGGATGACTGGTGTGCTGCTGTTCATGGAGTCGGAAATGACTGAGCAACTTCAGTTCAGTTCAGTTCAGTCGTTCAGTCGTGTCTGACTCTTTGGAACCCCATGAATCACAGCATGCCAGGCCTCCCTGTCCATCACCAACTCCCGGAGTTCACCCAAACTCATGTCCATCAAGTCAGTGATGCCATCCAGCCATCTCATCCTCGGTCGTCCCTTTTCCCTCCTACTCCCAATTCCTCCCAACATCAGAGTCTTTTCCAATGAGTCAACTCTTCGCATGAGGTGGCCAGAGTACTGGAGTTTCAGCTTTATCATCATTCCTTCCAGAGAACACCCAAGACTGATCTCCTTTAAGATGGACTGGTTGGATCTCCTTGAAATCCATAGCCAGTTAGAAAACTTGAAAAATCTCATCCACAATAGAAACAGAATTCACTATACAATAAATGTTCGTCCAATGAATGTATGTATCAAAGTAATCTGTGAAATGGGTTAGGAATTTCAAAGAAAATTGAAAGAACATAGAGATTAACATTTTACCTAAGTGAGAAAATGGTGTAAAGTGTCTCTCCCAAATTTCTTTGTATATCTGAGATGATTCCAAGATTAACTTTGCAATTTCATTAAGTGATTCTAGTAATCAAACAAAAACCAATAGGTTAAAAGAGTGTAGGCACAGTTTAATTTTAATGGCATAATAATATTAAAATATTCTAAAACATAGTAAGTATTAAATGAATTTTAATATATAGTGAATCAAAACATAGCCTTTTATAAATGATAAAATAATAATAAAAATGCATCTACCAATAGATGCACAATTTGGCTGATGAATTGAACAGCATGCACAGAAACAGATCCTAGTACATATTATATTGTATTTTAAAATAATATCAGGTATTATTAGTTGATGAATCATTGATGCTAAGAGAGTTATCTCTTTGTTAAGAAGTCATAGTATTTAAATAAATGAACCAGCTTTCCTGGTGGATCAAAAAGTAAAGAATCTGCCTGCAATGTGGGAGACCTGAGATCGACCCCTGGATTGGGAAGATCTCCTGAAGGGAATGGCAACCCATTCCAGGATTCTTGCCTGTAGAATTAAGATAATATTGTGTATCATAAGTTGATGAAGCATTTAATATTAATGCTAATATTAATGCTATGATTATAAAAAAGTCAAAACTGTTAGTCATTTAGTCACATCAGACTCTTTCCAACCCCATGGGCTATTGCCCACCAGGCCCCTCTGTCTATGGGATTCTCCAAGCAAGAATACTGGAGTGGGGTGCCATTCCCTTCTCCAAAAACAGGAAAAAAAAGTCATAACAATAGCTAAATAAATTAAAAACTAAATAGAATTAGCTATTTTAAATACAAAAATTAAGAATTTTTGGTTTCTTTTTTAAAGAAAGTTTTTATTTTGTGTTTTTATGTAAGGGTTTTTTTGTAAAGAAAAAAAATGATAATGATAGAACACCTTAAAGAGGAAAAATAGATTTAATCTGGTCAAAATCAATAATTATTTTATGCTAAACTTATCACATCCAGAAGTAAAAACTGGGAGACAAACTGAGTTGGTTATTTTTAATATTATGGTGAATGACACACATTTAAATATAATAAAATATCATAAAAATATGAGAATATCCAGTTGATGTTTGTGTCTGTTGTAAATGTTAATTCTTTAAACAATGTTTATACAGTATGAAGGCCCATAAATTGCCGTTGGTTCCTCCTCCACCCCCACTTTTCCCCCCTTGATTATTCATCAAAGAGCTTGGGAGTTTTGTTGTGTGGAGTCCTCTGTGGTCCACATGATGGATTTTGCCAATTACACATTCATGATCTAATGCGACATGTGCTGTCATCCATCATACTCCATGTAAATGGTTGGATTTGGAGGGCTGATCACATCATATAGGTGGCTGGAGACATTCATATTTCTTCCCATTCTCACCCACCAAATAAGTCAATCAAGTCTTTTGTTATCAAATCTCAAATATCTAATATCTTTCAAATTTGCTTACTTTCTTGCTTCTCACTAAACCGTACAAGCCGTCATCTCTCATCTGGATTAATACTTCATAGCACAGTCTCCTAACTGGTCTCTTTTTTCCAGCCTTATCCCCATTCAATCTCTTCTTTCTGTCCTCAGACTTACAGATGATCTTTCTAAAATGCTATAGTAATTATGCCAAGCATGGCCCTGTACCTCTCTCAAACACTAAAACTCTCCACGTCCTTCAGGGTATCGTCTGAATTCCTTTCTGGGATTTACCAAGTATTTTGTGATTGGATGGCCTCTTATTTTTCTAGTCTCTTTCCTATTCCCTATACTTCTAAATAGGTTTCCATACTTTTTCTTCATGTAAATGTACTTCATAAACAAAGTATACTCTTATTTTCATGTTTAAATTTTGCATAAATGGCAGCATACTGTCCCTGTTCCTTTGCAATTCACTTTTTTTTTTTTAAGATTTACTTCTTGATTCAGGTAAATCTAGTACTTTACTGTGAAGCAATCCATTACTTGGGGTGTCCCAGGTGACCTAGCAGGCTATAGTCCATGACATCCCAAAGAGTCAGACACGACTAAGTTAATGAGCGCACACACACACACAGACACACAATTTGCTTAAAGAAAATTTTATTTCAATAAACCTAATTTATTTGTGTTTCTATTACAATACCTTTGTGTCTCTGAACTGAAGTGAAGTAGCTCAGCCGTGTCCGACTCTTTGCGACCCCGTGGATTGTAGCTGCCAGGCTCCTCTGTCCATGGGATTCTCCAGGCAAGAATACTGGAGTGGGGTGCCATTTCCTTCGCAGGGGATCTTCCCAACCCAGGGATCGAATTGCTTCAGCCATGACTGCTGTCTCCAGTGAACTGGGTCCTTCTTCCTCCCCAGAGATACCCCACACAGGCTGGTCTCACCTGCACCCTCCACCTGCCTGTCTCTCTATATATATTTTTTAAATTGGAGGATAATTGCCTTACACTGTTGTGGTGCTCGCTGCCATACATCAATGTTAGTCAGTCATAATGTTAGTCAGTCATATCCCTACCCTCTTGAGCCTCCCTCCCCCTGCATTCCAATCCCTGGGTCGGGAAGATTCCCTGGAGAAGGAAATGGCACCCCACTCCAGTATTCTTGCCTGGAAAATCCCATGGAAGGAGGAGCCTGGCAGGCTACAGTCCACAGGGTCGCAAAGAGTTGGACACGACTGAGCGACTTCAACTCACTTCACTTCAGAGATACAAAGGTATTGTAACAGAAACACAAACAAATTAGGTTTATTGAGATAAAACTTTCTTTAAGCAAATTGTGTGTCTGTGTGTGTGTGAGCGCTCATTAACTTAGTCGTGTCTGACTCTTTGGGATGTCATGGACTATAGCCTGCTAGGTCACCTGGGACACCCCAAGTAATGGATTGCTTCACAGTAAAGTGCTAGATTTACCTGAATCAAGAAGTAAATCTTAAAAAAAAAAAAAAGTGAATTGCAAAGGAACAGGGACAGTATGCTGCCATTTATGCAAAATTTAAACATGAAAATAAGAGTATACTTTGTTTATGAAGTACATTTACATGAAGAAAAAGTATAGAAACCTATTTAGAAGTATAGGGAATAGGAAAGAGACTAGAAAAACAAGAGGCCATCCAATCACAAAATACTTGGTAAATCCCAGAAAGGAATTCAGACAATACCCTGAAGGACATGGAGAGTTTTAGTGTTTGAGAGAGGTACAGGGCCATGCTTGGCATAATTACTATAGCATTTTAGAAAGATCATCTGTAAGTCTGAGGACAGAAAGAAGAGATTGAATGGGGATAAGGCTGGAAAAAGAGAGACCAGTTAGGAGACTGTGCTATGAAGTATTAATCCAGATGAGAAGTAACTAACTGGCAAAAAATTGCTATTCAAAAAAAAGCTTGATATGCAGAAGGCTAAAGATAAAGGAAGGAGCTTAAAAATTAAATATCATAAATAAGGAATGAGGTTTAAGAAAAAGCAAAGTGCTATACTTTTCAAGTAGTGAACACTTGAATCTTTTCCATTTTAAAATTGTCAGTCTAATTTGAGTAAAAGTAGTTTCATAAACTCGTTATCTCTTCTGCTTTCTGAGCTAGTGATTCCTAAACAACATTCTGTATTCCACTATGGCTGTCATGAAGAAATCGCCAATAATGCCATGATATATAAACAAAATTAATTTAAATCTATATTATAATAAATGTTTGCCAAATGGCACATTTAAAAAGAGGTGGACTATATTTCTGCAAACCCAAGCAAGCAGTAAAACGTGGAACAACTTCAAATATTGGGAAATCCTTATTTCTAAAATGTAAGCATATTCTTGTCATTATTTATTAACAATAATGGAGATAGGTCAGTGAATAATCACAGTCACAGAGTGTGAGGATAAAGTACATTGGGAAATGTCCTCATTAACTAATTCTTCCAATCCTTTGGCACAGGCATTTTCTATGACCTCAACTAACCTTAACTTACTTACATATTTACTTATTAACTTACATGTTTACTCCTTTAACATAGAAAAATGTAAACATAAATCACACTAGGAAAAACTAAAAGGTACTTGTTTAGCATCCAAACAGAAATCCTTGATGACCTGTGAAATTATAATTCAATTGATAAGGGAATTTTTATTGAATAGAATAAAGGTCCTTAACAACAAAGAGAAATAAGAAAAAACAGTCATAATGTAATAGTTCTAGTATATTTTTCCACTCACTTAAGATCAACTGAAATAAGATATTGGTGAAATCTGACAAATTTCAGATTGTAGTCTGGTAGATTTTTTATTTATTCTGAGCTTGTTGATAGCATCCACTCAAATCTTTTGTTTTATTCATGTCTTAGGCAATCATTATTGACAATTAGCACCTACTAATTCCAGATCTGTTGACTTAAGAACTCTTTTCATTTACTTAGATTTACTTACCTTTATTTACAGAGAAGACCTTTGAAAATCAAACACTTAACCACATGACCACATGATTGAGGAAGAACCGAAAATTCTTAAGAGTCAAGTACCCTGCAGATAGCTATTGAATAAAAGAATAGATAAACAGAGAGAGAGAGATAAATAGCTTGGATAAATGACAGATAATAGACAGATGGATAGATACAGATGAGGGAAAAAGATACTTGCATGCATACATACATAGAAATCATCTCCTTCAAAATCAAGTGTTTCAAGTCTTCCTTAATTATTATGTAAAGTAATTGCCCCAAATATCAAAGAATCCTTTATTCAATTGTCAGTACAAAAATATAACATAAATCCAAATTGTAAATTATTTTTGATAATCCAATATGTTAAATTATCAATGCCTTGTGCTCCTGCTGCTTCTAGCATTGTGAATAATTAACAATAGATTTACCTATTTTATGCTCTAGAATTCTGTTACTTATTCTATACCTTCTTTTTTGAGTTCATTTGGCACAAATACCATATAAGCAATGTGCGTAATTTCATCGTTTAAAAAAAGCCCTCTAATGTATATCAGTGTTTCTTGAGGTAGTTTTCACTGAAAATGATATGTGTCGATTTTCAGACCAATTTTAGTTTATACTCCAAAGATAGCTTAATAGTCCAGATTAAACCAATGTAAGAATCATGATTATGTAATTTGATATTAAGCACAAAAGTTCTGAAAAGAAATTTAGAGATGGAGAATAATCTTAGGGAGAAGGGGATGATTAAGAGGAGTCTGATGTATTCCTTGAAATTAAAAGCAAAAACTTAGATATATTGAAATTTTGCCAAGGCAAAAGTTAAATAAAACCTGGAATAAATTTCTGCAGGAAAAAAATGTGTTTCCTTGGACTTAATTTCATCTGTCATCTTTTAAGTTTTTATTTGAACTGTATACATTTTATGAAAATGGGGATTATATCTAGCATCTAATTATCTGTCCAATAAATAGATATAGCACTAAGTCTACAATTCATTTTAATTCAATAGAGCACCTTGATTCTTATTTTTTTTTAAGAGACATGCCTACCAGGATTATCCTTGTCAAATTCCTGTTTTCAAACTTCCCTTTTCATTTCTGGTTACACAAAATAGGGGGCCCTCTATCTAATCGTACTCTTGACCTTCATTTTTATGCCTTCAAGAACAGCCTTCAAACCAAGCATTTCTTCCAACCCTTCTGTCTTCAGAGGGCTGCCCTTATGGCTCAGCTGGTAAAAAAATCCTCCTGCAATGCGAGAGACCTGGGTTTGACCCCTGGGTTGGGAAGATCTCCTGGAGAGGAGAAAGGCTACCCACTCCAGTATTTAGCCTAGAGAATTCCATGGACTGTATAGCCCACGGTGTCACAAAGAGTAGGACACGACTGAGTGGCTTTCCCTCCACTCTGTCTTCAAATGTTTTCATTCCATAGTAACATTCTGCAAGCTCTTCAAGCTTCTTTCCTGTTTAAAACACAGGATAGAAAGAAAATCATTTTGAAAGAAATTATTCTTCCTTTAATCTGATACACTTATAAACTACTATTCAATAGCTTTTACCTTTCCTCAAAGATCTAGTAACATTGGTTTACGCTGGCTGACTACTCTTTCTCCCTGTAATTTAGTTTCTTTCTCTACTTCTCCAAATGAAATTATTCTGATAAGAATTACTAATAGTACTCATAGAATAAAAACCCTGCAGATTTCTATCTAAAAATGTACCAGCCCCTTTGACCTATCTTCCCTTTGAACTTCAGGATATATATCAAATTTATCCATTAAACATATAACAATCTAAAACTCATTCTAAAAATGAACTTAATAAGTTTCTCTCAAAATCAATTTTTTGCCCTTTATATTTCTCCCAGTTTTTGACATCTTTTGAGTCTAGTTTCCTTCAGGGCAACGTTTATCCCCTGGGTTAGGAACTGGTTAGCACAGGAGTAGGGAAGGGAGTTTATCAAGAAGAAGGAGGAATATATCAATGTTTCATTCCAGCTATACATTGGCATTACTAAGGAAGTTTTTGGAAAATACTGATTCCCAAGACACCAAGATGATGTTTCTGCATCATCCACTGTATGCTGGACACCAGGCTAGTCATCTGGAATAAAGTGTTGAGCAGGCCAGGTATGCTCTCCACTCTTATATCTCACATAGTCTTTAGTCTCCTGATGAAAACAAACCAGCAATGACTTTTTAGAATAATAGTAAACACTGTAATGGGGCTTCTGAGGTGGTGCCAGTAGTAAAGAACCCGCCTGTAAATGCAGGAGACATAAGACATGGGTTCGATCCCTGAGTTGGGAAAATCATCTCAAGGAGGGCATGGCAACCACTCCAGTATTCTTGTCTCAGTTCAGTTCAGTTCAGTCGCTCACTCCTGTCTCTTTGTGACCCCATGAATCACAGCAGGCCAGGCCTCCCTGTCCATCACCAACTCCCAGAGTTTACTCAGACTCATGTCCATCAAGTTCATGATGCCATCCAGCCATAGCATCCTCTGTCATCCCCTTCTCCTCCTACCCCCAATCCCTCCCAGTATCAGAGTTTTTTCCAATGAGTCAACTCTTCGCAAGAGGTGGCGAAGTACTGGAGTTTCAGCGTTAGCAACATTCCTTCCAAAGAAATCCCAGGGCTGATCTCCTTCAGAATGGACTGGTTGGATCTCCTTGCAGTCCAAGGGACTCTCAAGAGTCTTCTCCAACACCACAGTTCAAAAGTATCAATTCTTCGGGGCTCAGCCTTCATCACAGTCCAACTCTCACATCCATATATGACTACTGGAAAAACCTTAGCCTTGACTAGACGAACCTTAGTCGGCAAAGTAATGTCTCTGCTTTTGAATATGCTATCTAGGTTGGTCATAACTTTTCTTCCAAGGAGTAAGTGTCTTTTAATTTCATGGCTGCAATCACCATCTGCAGTGATTTTGGAGCCCCCCAAAATAAAGTCTGACACTGTTTCTACTGTTTCCCCATCTATTTCCCATGAAGTGATGGGACCAGATGCCATGATCTTTGTTTTTTCAATGTTGAGCTTTAAGCCAACTTTTTCACTCTCCTCTTTCACTTTCATCAAGAGGCTTTTTAGCTCCTCTTCACTTTCTGCCATAAAGGTGACATTATCTGCATATCTGAGGTTATTGACATTTCTCCCGGCAATCTTGATTCCAGCTCGTGTTTCTTCTAGTCCAGCGTTTCTCATGATGTACTCTGCATAGAAATTAAATAAGCAGGATGACAATATATAGCCTTGACGTACTCCTTTTCCTATTTGGAACCAGTCTGTTGTTCCATGTCTAGTTCTAACTGTTGCATCCTGACCTGCATACAGATTTCTCAAGAGGCAGGTCAGGTGGTCTGGTATTCCCATCACTCTCAGAATTTTCCCCAGTTTATTGAGAGCCACACAGTCAAAGGCTTTGGCATAGTCAATAAAGCAGAAATAGATGTTTTTTTTGGAACTCTCTTGCTTTTTCCATGATCCAGTGGATGTTGGCAATTTGATCTGTGGTTCCTCTGCCTTTTCTAATACCAGCTTGAACATCTGGAAGTTCATGGTTCACATATTGCTGAAGCCTGGCTTGGAGAATTTTGAGTATTACTTTACTTGCATGTGAGATGAGTGCAATTGTGCGGTAGTTTGAGCATTCTTTGGCATTGCCTTTCTTTGGGATTGGAATGAAAACTGACCTTTTCCAGTCCTGTGGCCACTGCTGAGTTTTCCAAATTTTCTGGCATATTGGGTGCAGCACTTTCACAGCATCATCTTTCAGGATTTGAAATAGCTCAATTGGAATTCCATCATCTCCACTAGCTTTGATCATAGTGATGCTTTCCAAGGCCCACTTGACTTCGCATTCCAGGATGTCTGGCTCTAGGTGAGTGATCACACCATTGTGATTATCTGGGTCTTGAAGATCTTTTTTGTAAAGATCTTCTGTGTTCTTACCACCTCTTCTTAATATCTTCTGCTTCTGTTAGGTCCAGACCATTTCTGTCCTTTATTGAGCCCATCTTTGCATGAAATGTTCCCTTGGTATCTCTAATTTTCTTGAAGAGATCTCTAGTCTTTCCCATTCTGTTGTTTTCCTCTATCTCTTTGCACTGATTGCTGAGGAAGGCTTTCTTATCTCTTCTTGCTATTCTTTGGAAATCTGCATTCAGATGCTTATATCTTTCCTTTTCTCCTTTGCTTTTCGCCTCTCTTCTTTTCACAATTATTTGTAAGGCATCCACAGACAGCCATTTTGCTTTTTTGCATTTCTTTTCCATGGAGATGGTCTGATGCCTGTCTCCTGTACCATGTCACAAACCTCATTCCATAGTTCATTAGGCACTCTATCTATCAGATCTATTTCTCACTTCCACTGTATAATCATAAGGGATTTGATTTAGATCATACCTGAATGGTCTAGTGGTTTTCTCTACTTTCTTCAATTTAAGTCTGAATTTGGCAATAAGGAGTTCATGATCTGAGCCACAGTCAGCTCCCGGTCTTGTTTTTGTTGACTGTATAGAGCTTCTCCAACTTTGGCTGCAAAGAATATCATCAGTCTGATTTTGGTGTTGACCATCTGGTGATGTCCATGTGTAGAGTCTTCTCTTGTGTTGTTGGAAGAAGGTGTTTGCTATGACCAGTGCATTTTCTTGGCAAAACTCTATTAGTATTTGCCCTGCTTCATTCCATATTCAGTGGCCAAATTTGCCTGTTACTCTAAGTGCTTCTTGACTTCCTACTTTTGCATTCCAGTCCCCTATAATGAAAAGGGCATCTTTTTTGGGTGTTAGTTCTAAAAGGTCTTGTAGGTCTTCATAGATCTGTTCAACGTCAGCTTCTTGAGCATTACTGGGGCATAGACTTGGATTACTGTGATATTGAATGGTTTGCCTTGGAAAAGAACAGAGATCGTTCTGTCGTTTTTGAGATTGTATCCAAGTACTGCATTTCGGACTCTTTTGTTGACCATGATGGCTACTCCATTTCTTCTGAGGGATTCCTGCCTGCAGTAGTAGATATAATGGTCATCTGAGTTAAATTCACCCATTCCAGTCCATTTTAGTTCACTGATTCCTAAAATGTCGACTTTCACTCTTGCCATCTCCTGTTTGACCACTTCCAATTTGCCTTGATTCATGGACCTGACATTCCAAGTTTCTATGCAATATTGCTGTTTACAGCATTGAACCTTGCTTCTATACCAGTCACATCCACAACTGGGTATTGTTTTTGCTTTGGCTCCATCCCTTAATTCTTTCTGGAGTTATTTCTCCACTGATCTCCAGTAGCATATTGGGCACCTACTGACCTGGGGATTTCCTCTTTCAGCATCCTATCATTTTCCTTTTCATACTGTTCATGGGGTTCTCAAGGCAAGAATACTGAAGTGGTTTGCCATCTGAGTCTCTAGGGGAAGACATTAAACATTCGTAACTGGGGGCAAAAATGTCAGTTATAGGTTCATTAGATCACGACCATCATAAACATAGTGGTAAGAAGAAATTCAACTTTGAGGGGATTATAACAGGGAAAAACATTATCTTTTGCATTAAAAAAAAAACTATTTTCAAAATTTTTGTTTTCATGTTGCTGCTGCTACTGCTAAGTTGCTTCAGTCGTGTCCAACTCTGTGCGACCCCATAGACGGCAGCTCACTAGGCTCCTCCATTCCTGGGATTCTCCAGGCAAGAATACTGAAGTGGATTGCCATTTACTTCTCCAATGCATGAAAGTGAAAAGAGAAAGTAAAGTCGCTCAGTCGTATCTGACTCTTAGCGATCCCATGGACTGCAGCCCATCAGGCTCCTCCGTCCATGGGATTTTCCAGGCAACAGTACTGGAGTGGGTTGCCATTGTTAGGTCAGATACATTCACAAATCAATAAATTTTCCTAAAAGTCTAGAGTCAGTGTTTCTTGTTTGTTTCTTAATTATGTTGTTTTGAAAGGGACATGTAGGAAGTCCTACATGGATTGCTTACCACCATTTCTTCAAGGCAATAACCTTGTGGTGATGAACTTATTCCTCTTCTTCATCCTGGAGGCCACTAGCTCTTCATGTACCCATCCAAACACAAAGTCCTCTATATTTGTTCTAAATATTTCTAGAATCTACCTTATTCTTTTCATACTTTTACCACTTGCCTGATTATGGTAGACAGAATAACAGTTCCCCGAAGAGGCCTATATCCTAATCCTGACAACATGCAAGTATGTTACTTTACATGGCAGAAAGGACTTTGCAAATGTGAATAAGGTTAAAGGTCTTGAGACAGAGTCATTTTCTTGGATTATCCAGGTTGATGAAATTTAATAATATGAATCTTTAAATGTAGAGAACCTCTTCCAAGTATGGTCAGAGAAAGAGAAATGATGATGAAAGTCTATTCCCATAGAGAGTATGTGTACAACTGGCTTTGAGGATCAAGAAGAGGACACAAACCAAGGTATGTGTATGACCTCTGAAAACTTAAAAATTGAGTTCTGGAGGCTCCAAAAAGGAAGATAGCCTTCTAACACCTTGATTTTTTTTAATATAACAGACCTTAATTTTTAGAGCAGTTTTGGGTTTACAGTAAATTGAGCAGATAATACACAGGGTTCCATTAGGCTCCATTCTCTACCCTCCTAAAAATTTTCCTGTGACTGACATCTCTTGCATTAGTGCAATACAGTTATTCACATCACATTCACATTGTGCTTGTGCTCAATTCTGTCCAACTCTTTTCAACCCCATGGACTATAGCCAACCAGGCTCCTCTGTCCATTGAATTTTCCAGGCAAGAATACTGGAATGGGTTGCCATTTCCGATTCCAGGGGATCTTCCTGATTCAAGGATCCAGTCTCCTGCATGGTCAGGCGGATCCTTTACCACTACACTCCCCAAAATTGAAGAAATACTGTTGATACACTATAACTGATTAGCCTGTCATTTACAGTAGGGTTCACTATTTGTTCTGTATAGTTCTATGGGTTTCAAGCAATGTATAATGTCATATAATCACTATTAAAGTATCATATGTAAACCATGAACTGTGAAATTCCTGATGTTCAAGCTGAATTTAGAAAAGTCAGAGGAACTAGAGAAAAAAATTGCCAACATCCATTGGATCATTGAAAAAGCAAAAGAGTTCCAGAAAAACATCTATTTCTGCTTTATTGACTATGCCAAAGCCTTTAACTGTGTGAATCACTAACCTGTGGAAAATTCTTCAAGAGATTGGAATATCAACCACCTGACCTGCCTCTGGAGAAATCTGTATGCAGCTCAGAAAGCAACATTTAGAACTGGACATGGAACAACAGACTGATTCCAAATCGGGAAAGGAGTACGTCAAGGCTATATATTGTCACTGTGCTTATTTAATTATATGCAGAAATATAAGAAACACTGGGCTGGATGAAGCACAAGCTGGAATCAAGATGGCTGGGAGAAATATCAATAACTCAGATATGCAGATGACACCACCCTTATGGCAGAAATTGAAGAACTAAAGAGCCTCTATATGAAAGTGAAAGAGGAGAGGAAAAAGTTTTCTTAAACCTCAACATTCAGAAAACTAAGATCATGGTATCTGGTCCCATCACTTCATGGCAAATAGATGGGGAAACAGTGGAAACAGTGGCAGACTTTATTTTGGGGGGATATGAATGGTGATGGACAGGGAGGCCTGGCGTGCTGTGATTCATGGGGTCTCAAAGAGTCGGACACGCCTGAATGACTGAACTGAACTGAACTGAAAATCACTGCATATGGTGATTGCAGCCATGAAATTAAAAGACGCTTGCTCCTTGGAAGAAAAGTTATGGCCAACCTAGTTCAGTTCAGTCGCTCAGCCGTGTCCGACTCTTTGCAGCCCTATGAAAGGCAGCACTCCAGGCCTCCCTATACATCACCAACTCCCGGAGTTCACTCAAACTTATGTCCATCGAGTTCGTGATGCCATTCAGCCTTCTCATCCTCTGTCGTCCCCTTCTCCTCCTGCCCCCAGTCCCTCCCACCATCAGAGTCTTTTCCAATGAGTCAACTCTTCACATGAGGTGGCCAAAGTATTGCAGTCTCAGCTTCAGTATCAGTCCTTCCAATGAACACTCAGGACCGATTTCCTTTAGAATGGACTGGCTGGATCTCCTTGCAGTCCAAGCGACTCTCAAGAGTCTTCTCCAACACCACAGTTCAAAAGCATCAATTCTTCAGCACTCAGCTTTCTTCACAGTCCAACTCTCACATCCATATATGACCACCGGAAAAACCATAGCCTTGACTAGATGGATCTTGTTGGCAAAGTAATGTCTCTGCTTTTGAATATGCTTTCTAGGTTGGTCATAACTTTTCTTCCAAGGAGTAAGCGTCTTTTAATTTCATGGCTGCAATCACCATCTGCAGTCATTTTGGAGCCCAAAAAATGAAGTCTGACACTGTTTCCACTGTTTCCCATCTATTTCCCATGAGGTGATGGGACCAGATGCCAGGATATTAGTTTTTTGAATGTTGAGCTTTAAGCCAACTTTTTCACTCTCCTCTCTCACTTTCATCAAGAGGCTTTTTAGTTTCTCTTCACTTTCTACCATAAGGGTGGTGTCATCTGCATATCTGAGGTAATTGATATTTCTCCCAGCAATCTTGATTCCAGCTTGTGTTTCTTCCAGTCCAGAGTTTCCCATGATGTACTCTGCACAGAAGTTCAATAAGCAGGGTGACAATATACAGCCTTGACGTACTGCTTTTCCTATTTGGAATCAGTCTGTTGTTCCATGTCCAGTTCTAAGTGTTGCTTCATGACCTGAATACAGATTTCTCAAGAGGCAGGTCAGGTGAACTGGTATTCCCATCTCTCTCAGAATTTTCCACAATTTATTGAGATCCACACAGTCAAAGGCTTTGGCATAGTTAATAAAGCAGAAATAGATGTTTTTCTGGAACTCTCTTGCTTTTTCGATGATCCAGCAGATTTGGGCAATTTGATCTCTGGTTCCTCTGCCTTTTCTAAAACCAACCTAGACAGCATATTCAAAAGCAGAGACATTACTTTGCCAACAAATGACCATCTAGTCAAGGGTATGGTTTTTCCAGTAATCATGTATGGATGTGAGAGTTGGACTATAAAGAAAGCTGAGAGCCAAAGAATTGATGTTTTTGAACTGTGGTGTTGGAGAAGACTCTTGAGAGTCCCTTGCCTGCAAGAAGATCCAATCAGTGCATCGTAAAGGAAGTCAGTCCTAAGTGTTCATTGGAAGGACTTGAAGTGGAAACTCCAATACTCTGGCCACCTGATGCGAAGAACTGACTCATTTGAAAAGACCCTGATGCTGGGAAAGATTTCAGGTGGGAGGAGAAGGGGACGACAGAGGATGAGATGGTTGGATGGCGTCACTGACTCAGTGGACATGAGTTTGAGTAAACTCTGGGAGTTGGTGATGGACAGGGAGACCTGGTGTGCTGAAGTTCATGGAGTCACAAAGATTAGGACATGACTGAGCAACTGAGCTGAACTGAACCGAAAGTATCATAAAGATTTGATTCACTGCTCTATTAAGTTCCCAGTGCCCCATCTATTCAACCCTCCTTTCCCCTTGAAACCCTGACAACTACTAATTCTTTTATTGTCTCAATGATCTTATCTTTTTCAGAATGTCATATAGTTAGAAATATACAGGTCAGGCTTTTCATTATAGCTTCTTTCACTAAGGAATATACACTAAAACTTCCTCATTATCTGTTCCTGGCTTGATCACTCATTATTTTTATTGCTGAATCATATTCCCATGTATTGGAGAAGGAAATGGCAACCCACCTCAGTATTCTTGCCTGGAAAATTCCATAGACAGAAGAGCATGGTGGGCTATAGTCCATGGGGTCACAAAGAGTTGGACACAACTTAGCAACTGTGTATGCACAAACTCATTCTACTGTATTGCTGTACTAAAATTTGTGTACCCATTTACCTTTTGAAGGACATCTTGGTTGCTTGGTTCCAGTTTCTAATAATAATGAATAAAGCTTTTATAAACATCTGTATGCAATTTTTTATGTATATAATTTTTCAACTCATTTAAATAAATGCCTATGAGCACAGTGCTGGATCACAGAGTAAAAATACATTTAAGATTCTGCCTAACTGCCTCTTAAAGTGGCTGTATTCCCACCAGCAATGAAAGAAAGTTTCTATTATTCCAATCTTTTTCAGGATTTGATACTATCAGATTTTTTTTTAATTTTAGCTATTCTAATAGGCAAGTAGTAATAACTCATTATTGTTTTAATTTGTAATTCCTTTGTGATATAAAATGTTGAGCATCTGTTTACAAGCCTACTGCCAATTGTATATCTTCTTGGTAAGGTGCCTTTTGAGGCTTTCTCTTATTTTTTAATGGGGTTGCTTGTTTTCTTATTGTTGAGTTTTACAACATTTTGCATATTTTGTGTAAGTTTTCTATCAGATATCTTTTGCAAACATTTTCTCCCAGCCTGTCGCTTGTATTCTCATTTTTTTGACATTGTCTTTCACCGAGCAGAAGTCTTGTGTTTTTTTTTTTTTTTTTCAGTGAAGTCCAATTTTTTTTAATTCATTGATTGGTTTTTGGTGAGGAAAACTTACCAAACCTCAAATTACCTACATTTTCTCTGATGTGATCTTTTAAAGGTTTTAGAGTTTTGTATTTTACAGTTAGGTCTAGGATGCATTTTGAACTAATTTTGGTAAAAGGTGTAAGGTCAGTGTCTAGATTTTTTGGTATTCTACATGTAGCTATCCAGTTGTTCTGGACCATTTATTAAAAAGACTATCCTTTCTCTATTGGACTGCCTTAATGCATTTGAAAAAGATCAGTTGATGTGTATGTGTATGTGTATTTTAAGGCTGGCTCTTCTGTGCTATTATTATCAACTTGTCTGTTCTTTCACCAATACCACACTGTCTTGGTTATTGTAGTTCTGTAGAGTGTCTTGAGGTTGGGTGGTGTCAGTTCTCCAACTTTGATCTTCTTGAGTAGTATTGCATTGGCTATTCAGGGTCTTTTGCTCTAACATATACTTTTTTTAATTTTTAAAATTTATTTTTATCTTTTTGGGCTGCACTGGGTCGTCATCACTGTGCCTGGGCTCTCTCTAGTCGCAGCAAGCAGGGGCTACTCGTTGCTGCAGTGCACAGGCTTCTCACTGGCGTGTCCTGTTGCAGAGCACTGGCTCGAGGTGCCTGGGCTTCAGCAGTTGTGGCATGCAGACGAGCAGTTGTGTTGCATGGGCTTTGTGGCTTTGTGTATGAAGCTTCCCAGACCAGGGATTGAACCCATGTCCCCAGCACTGGCAGGCAAAGTCTTAACCATTGAACCACCAGGGAAGTCCCCATATACATTTTAGAATCAGTTCATTGCTATCAAAAAAATAAATTTTTAGAATTTTGATTGGGATCACTTGCATGTATAGATAAAGAATCTGCCTGCAATGCAGGAGACCTGCATTCAATCCCTGGGTCGGAAAGATACCCTGGAGAATGAAAGGGCTACCCACTTCAGTATTCTAGCCTGGAGAATCCCTATGGACAGAGGACTCTGGCAGGCTACAGTCCATGGGGTTGCAAAGAGTCAGACATGACGGAACAAGTAAGAACACACATAGGTCTAGTTGGAAGAACTGACATCATCACAATGTAGAATCCTTCTATCCAGGAACATGAAATATCCCTTCATTTATTTATTCTTCTGTGACTTCTTTTATTGGAGTTTTGTAGTTTTCTTTACATAGATTGGTATATATTTTGTTTGATTTATATCTAAATATTTAATTTGGGGTGCTAATAAAATGACACTATATTTTAAATTCCAATTGTTCATTCCAGTTGACATTCATATTGACATTTGTGTATTAACATTATATCCTGCAACTTCACTGTGTCAGTTCCAGGGATTTTTTTGTTGTTATTGTTGATTCTTTAGCATATTGTACATAGACATTCATGTCATCTGCAGACAGTTTTATTTCTCTTTCCCAAACTGTATAGTTTTATCTCCTTTTCCTATCTTACTGCATTATGTAGAACTTCCAGTGTGGTGTTGAATAGAAATGGTAAGAAGAGACATCTTTGGCTTGTTCTTAATATTTAGGGGAAAGCAGCTTGTTTCCCACCATTTAGTATATTAGCTGCGGTGGTTTTATAGATGTTGTTTATCCAGTTGAAAGAATTGCTTGCTATTCTTAATTCCTTTAGGGTTTATAGCAAAGGCTGTTAGATTTTTGTCAAAGGATCTTTCAGCATTTATTTATATAATCATATGAATTTTCTTCTTTGGCCTATTGATGTGACTGATTTCATTAATTTTTAAGTGTTGCACCAGGCTTGACTTTACCTAGAATAAATACCACTTGGGTCAAGGTATGTAATACTTTTTTTTTTTTTTGGAGCGGGAGGGGTGGCAGGTGGAATTGTTGTTGTTTACATTTTCTATTACATTATTGAGAATTTCAGTGTTCATGAGAGATATTAGTCTGTAGCTTTCTTTCTGTGTAATTTCTTTATATGCTTTTCATATTACGGTAAAACTGGTCTCATAGGACAAATCAGGAAGTATTCACTCTGCTTCTTTTTTCTGGAAAAAACTGTAGAGAATTGCTATAAGTTTTTTTTTTTCTTACATGTTTACTATTTGCTCTAATTTTAGTACTTCTCTTAATCTACATGCTTCACTTGTGCCACTCTGCTTGCAGAAGCTCAGTTCCCTGACCAGGGTTTGAACCTGAGTCACATTAGTTGAAGTCCAGAATCCTAACCAACTTGCTTCCTTTTATAATCTTCTTTCTCTAGCTTCCTAAGGTGGAAGCTTAGATTACTGATTTTTGGTCTTCCTTTTTTCATAATAAATACATACAATGCTATGAATTTCCCTCTAAACACTGCTTTTGCTGCATTCCATAAATGTTTATATTTTATTTTTCATTTAGTTCAAAACACTTTTATACTATCTTGTTATTTATTTTTTTGACTCTGTTACTTAAAAGTGTGTTTTTTAAACTCCAAGTGAAATTTCCTAGCTATCTTTCTATTACTGATTTCTAGTTTAATCACACTGTGTTTTTAGAGCCTATTTTTTATGATTTCTTACCTTTTAATTTCAGTAAGGTAAAGTCGTTCAGTCGTGTCTGACTCTTTGCGACCCCATGGGCTATAGCCTAGCAGGCTCCTCTGTCCATGGCATTTTCCAGGCAATAGTACTGGAGTGGATTGCCATTTCTTTCTCCAGGGGATCTTCCTGACCCAGGGATCGAACCCAGGTCTCCCTCATTGTAGACAGGCACTTACCGTCTGAGCCACCAGGGAGCTGACTGTGGCTCAGATCATGAAATCCTTATTGACAAATACAGATTTAAATTGAAGAAAATAGGGAAAACCACTAGACCATTCAGGTATTACCTAAATCAAATCCCTTATAATTATACAGTGGAAGTGAGAAATAGATTTAAGGGTCTAGATCTGATAGATAGAGTGCCTGATGAACTTTGGAATGAGGTTCGTGACATTGTACAGGAGACAGGGATCAAGACCATCCACATGGAAAAGAAATGCAAAAAAGCAAATGGCTGTCTGAGGAGGCCTTACAAATAGCTGTTAAAAGAAGACAGGTGAAAAGCAAAGGAGAAAAGGAAAGATATAAGCATCTGAATGCAGAGTTCCAAAGAATAACAAGAAGAGATAAGAAAGCCTTCTTCAGCGATCAATGCAAAGAAATAGAGGAAAAAAACAGAATGGGAAAGACTAGAGATCTCTTCAAGAAAGTTAGAGATACCAAGGGAATATTTCATGCAAAGATGGGCTCAATAAAGGACAGAAATGGTATGGACCTAACAGAAGCAGAAGATATTAAGAAGAGGTGGCAACAATACACAGAAGAACTGTACAAAAAAGATCTTCACGACCCGGATAATCAAGATGGTGTGATCACTCATCCAGAACCAGACATCCTGGAATGTGAAGTCAAGTGGGCCTTAAGAAGCATCACTACAAACAAAGCTAGTGGAGGTGATGGAATTCCAGTTGAACTGTTTAAAATCCTGAAAGATGATGCTGTGAAAGTGCTGCACTCAATATGCCAGCAAATTTGGAAAACTCAGCAGTGGCCACAGGACTGGAAAAGGTCAGTTTTCATTCCAATCCCAAAGAAAGGCAATGCCAAAGAATGCTCAAACTACCGCACAATTGCACTCATCTCACATGCTAGTAAAGTAATGTCAAAATTCTCCAAGCCAGACTTCAGCAATACGTGAACTGTGAACTCCCTGATGGTCAAGCTGGTTTCAGAAAAGGCAGAGGAACCAGAGATCAAATTGCCAACATCTGCTGGATCATGGAAAAAGCAAGAGAGCTCCAGAAAAACATCTATTTCTGCTTTATTGACTATGCCAAAGCCTTTGACTGTGTGGATCACAATAAATTGTGGAAAATTCTGAAAGAGATGGGAATACCAGACCACCTGACCTGCCTCTTGAGAAATCTGTATGCAGGTCAGGACGCAACAGTTAGAACTGGACATGGAACAACAGACTGGTTCCAAATAGGAAAAGGAGTATGTCAAGGCTGTATATTGTCACCCTGCTTATTGAACTTCTATGCAGAGTACATCATGAGAAACGCTGGACAGGAAGAAACAAGCTTGAATCAAGATTGCTGGGAGAAATATCAACAACCTCAGATATGCAGATGACACCACCCTTATGGCAGAAAGTGAAGAGGAACTCAAAAGCCTCTTGATGAAAGTGAAAGAGGAGAGTGAAAAAGTTGGCTTAAAGCTCAACATTTAGAAAACAAAGATCATGGCATCTGGTCCCATCACTTCATGGTAAATAGAAAGGGAAACAGTAGAGACAGTGTCAGACTTTATTTTTGGGGGCTCCAAAATCACTGCAGATGGTGACTGCAACCATGAAATTAAAAGACACTTACTCCTTGAAAGAAAAGTTATGACCAACTTAGATAGCATATTCAAAAGCAGAGACATTACTTTGCCGACTAGTCAAGGCTATGGTTTTTCCTGCAGTCATGTATGGATGTGAGAGTTGGCCTGTGAAGAAGGCTGAGCCCCGAAGAATTGATGCTTTTGAACTGTGATGTCGGAGAAGACTCTTGACTTCTGAACTGAACTGAACTTCTTGACTTCAGCGACTGAACTGAACTGAACTGAACCTTTTAAACTTGTTAAAGCATGTTTTATAGCCCAGAATGTGATCTGTTGGTGAATGTTCCATTTGATCTTGAAATGTGTGTGTACTCTGCTGTTATAAAATAAAATATTCTATGAATGTCAATTAAATCCAGTTGATTGATGGTGCTGTTCAGCTCAATTATATCCTTACTAATTTTCTGCTGGCTGGACCTGTCTATTACTGATAGAGGGATGTTCAATCTTACAACTATAACAGTGGATTTAACTATTTCTTGTTGCACTTTTATCAATTTTTGCCTCATGTAATATCATGTATTTTCAGTTCAGTTCAGTCGCTCAGTTGTGTCTGACTCATTGTGACCCCATGAATCACAGCACGCCAGGCCTCCCTGTCCATCACCAACTCCCGGAGTTCACTCAGATTCACGTCCATTGAGTCAGTGATGCCATCCAGCAATCTCATCCTCTGTTGTCCCCTTCTCCTCCTGCCCCCAGTCCCTCCCAGCATCAGAGTCTTTTGCAATGAGTCAACTCTTCGCATGAGGTGGCCAAAGTACTGGAGCTTCAGCTTTAGCATCATTCCTTCCAAAGAAATCCCAAGGCTGATCTCCTTCAGAATGGACTGGTTGGATCTCCTTGCAGTCCAAGGGACTCTCAAGAGTCTTCTCCAACACCACAGCTCAAAAGCATCAATTCTTCGGCGCTCAGCCTTCTTCACAGCCCAACTCTCACATCCATAGATGACTACTGGAAAAACCATAGCCTTGACTAGATGGACCTTAGTCGGCAAACTAACGTCTCTGCTTTGGAATATGCTATCTAGGTTGGTCATAACTTTTCTTCCAAGGAGTAAGCGTCTTTTAATTTCATGGCTGCAGTCACCATCTGCAGTGATTTTGGAGCCCCAAAAAATAAAGTCTGACACTGTTTCCACTGTTTCCCCATCTATTTCCCATGAAGTGATGGGACCAGATGCCATGATCTTCATTTTCTGAATGTTGAGCTTTAAGCCCACTTTTTCACTCTCCTCTTTCACTTTCATCAGGAGGCTTTTGAGTTCCTCTTCACTTTCTGCCATAAGGGTGGTGTCATCTGCATATCTGAGGTTATTGATATTTCTCCCAGCAATCTTGATTCCAGCTTGTGTTTCTTCCAGTCCAGCATTTCTCATGATGTACTCTGCATAGAAGTTCAATAAGCAGGGTGACAATATACAGCCTTGACGTACTCCTTTTTCTCTTTGGAACCAGTCTGTTGTTCCATGTCCAGTTCTAACTGTTACTTCCTGACCTGCATACAGATATCTCAAGAGGCAGGTGGTCTGGTATTCCCAACTCTCTCAGAATTTTCCACAATTTATTGTGATCCATGCAGTCAAAGGCTTTAGCATAGTCAATAAAGCAGAAATAGATGTTTTTCTGGAACTCTCTTTCTTTTTCTATGATCCAGCAGATGTTGGCAATTTGATCTGTGGTTCCTCTGCCTTTTCTAAAACCAGCTTGAACATCAGGAAGTTCATGGTTCACATTTTAGGTACCTACAGATTAAGAGTTGTCATATATTCTTGGAGGACTGATCTATTTTTCATTGTGCAATACCCATCTTATCTTATCCTGATAACTTTTCTTGTTCTGAACTCTGCTTTTTCCTAAAATTAATTTTGATACCCTAGCTTTCTTTTGATTTGTGATGACATGGCATACTTTTTCTAATTTAAATTGAGAATGTATGTGATTTCTTTCTTTTTCTCACTTGTGATGTCAATTCTTTATATTTTTCATTAGTTTTCCTCGAGTTTGCAGTATACATTGACAACTAACCTAAGTCCATTTCCTAATAAAATTTTACTATTTCATGGAGAGTTTAAGTTTCCTTATAGCAGAGAATTTCCAATTCCTAGGTCCAGTCTTTTATAATATTCCTACCATTCATTTCACTTTTCAATATGTGATAAATTACCCAATGCAGTTTTGCTATAATTATTTTGAACAGTTATCTACAACATCAATTAAGAATAAGAAAGTTAAAATCCTTATTTTACCTTAAATTTCTCCTTTAATGGTTTTCATTTCTTTACATAAACCTTGGATTCTGATTCATATTTTCTTTTTCTCTGAAAAGTTGATTTCACCATTCCTTGCAAGGCAATAATTCCTTGATGTTATTTTTCTGAGAAGTCTACTGGCAACAATTCTCTGTAAAATTATTTTTCTCCTTCAATTTTGAATAATAATTTCACTGGATACAAAATTGTTGGCTGATGGATGTTTTTTCTTTCCACATTTACCTGTTTAACTTTACATCCCACTCTCTTATTACTTGTTGGTTTGTAATAACACCCTTACTTTTTAGACAATGAGGCTGATGTCAGATTTCTGACCTACAGAACTATGAAATAATACATTTGTATTGTTATAAGCCATAAGTTTGCAGTAATTTGTTATGGCAGCAATGGAAAACTAATAATGCTAGTTCAGATCTTCAATATCATTTAGCTTAAGTAGCCTCTAACTGATCATTCTATCTCAAGGCTCATCCTCCTCAAACCCATCTTTGATATTGATATCAGAGTGATTGATCAAAACTAAGGTTAGACAATGACTTAGGAATCTACTTATATCTCTATAGGCTACAAAACAACTACCAAACATTACAATATAAAATATGAAGCCCTGAAAGACTTGGCCCCACCTACCTATTTTACTTCAATTTTCATCAAACTTTCACTTTATCTTTTCATCATACCAAATTGCTTACAAGCTATACTAACGTTCTTTGATTTCCAGCAAGCAGAAATGACACCTAAATTCAACAAAAATGGAACTTATAAAAAGTGTTATAGATTAAGAAGTTTAAAAAAAAATCTTGGAAGATGAGGATCTTTTCACTATAAAGTGAAAAAGTGAAAGTGTTAGTTGTGCAGTCTTGTCCAACTCTTTGCGACCCTGTGAACTATAGCCTCTGTCCCTGGAATTCTCCAGGGAAAGCTGGCATCAAATAAACCTCACCAATACAAACTACCGTTTCTTTTCATGTGTCTGTTCAAGCCTTAAATTATTATAATACAGAGGAGGGAACTGGCTTATCTTATGTCAAAAGTCCTTACTTCTCTCCACTCTCACTATCTCCATGTGCAAGCCATGTGGTCAGGGACTGAGGTCTATAGCCCACAGCAGGGTGGGGGGGGGAGGAAAGAGAGAAAATTTTGGGCAGACAAAAATTAGACCTTTATACATATTATGTGGTTCACAAATTCATTAAAAACACTGAACTTCTTTTTATAAATACAGTAATGATCTCAAGTATCTCAAATGCTTATGTACACAACTTTCCCAACATCCTACTCCCATAGACTAGTGGATATAGACTCAATTGTGAGGAGTCTTTATCCACTCTTTTAGTCACTCACACCCCCAAAGCATGTCACTTTGAATCAGTCCACTCTTGAAAAAACAAACAACCAGAATCAGTATCCCAGTTACTGCTACATCAACCAAGGCATCTAGGTAGTATATAAACTAACTTTTGTTAATTTAAGCAGGGGGGAAAAAAAAAAGACATCGAAAGAAAATTGAGTAACTAAGTAAGACAGAGATCAGAAAGGCTGAAATGCAGCTCAGAAAATGGCAGTTCAAATTGAATCTAGGTAATCAGAACAGTAGCTGTGACCATACAATTGAATCCACCAGTAAGAACACCATGGACCACTATCAAAGCCTTTGATGGCTGGAGTTGAAACTTGATTTACTTGCCAGTCTTGGCTGCATGTGGATGTGGCTACTGCCACTGCCAAAATGGATTTTCCATTATCTTCAATTCTTCACAATATTAGTTCCTTATACAAAATTCAAGACAAATGTGTTTTATGTCATCATCCCTTAGTGCACCCCCTTCCTCTGCATCACTTTCTCCTGCTGGAAAGCTCATTTTTCAAAATCTAGCTCAACAGTATCCTGTGACGGCATATCTGTCCCATCCAATAGAATTAACCATTCCTTCCTTTGTGTCATCTATGTACCTAGTACCCCATTACAGCATTAGCAATACCATATTGCAATGATTTATTTGTAAGTTTGTATTTTTTACCAAATAACCAGTGCCTCGAAAACAGACTCCATAGTTTATTTATCTGTGCATTCTCCAGCACAGTGTCTAACCTATTATAGGTGCAAGAGTGATTTAATACTGAGAAGATACCATCCTCCTTATTTTCATGTCAATATTGGGGACTCTCGAGCGTGTTTTGTAAAGGCTTCCCTGGTGGCTCAGATGGTAAACAATCTGCCTGGAATTCGGGAAACCCAGGTTGCATCACTGGGGTGGAAGATACTCTGCAGAACAGAATGGCTACCCACTCTAGTACTGTTGCCTGGAGAATTTCATGGAAAGAGAATCCGTGCGTCACAAAGGGTTGGACAAAACTGAGCAACTAGCACTTTCACTTTTCACTTTCATGAAGAATATATGTGTGTGTGTATATACATATATATGTATGTGTGATATGCATTTATAATTGAATCATTTTCCTATAGACTCAAAACACTATAAATCAGCTATACTTCTATTGAAAAAATGTATGCAGTATAAAATAAATTTAGAGTCTAAATGTGGATGGAATGAAAACTGATATTTTCTAGTCCTATGGCCACTGCTGAGTTTTCCAAATTTGCTGGCATATTGAGTACTTCCACAACATCATCTATTAGGATTTGAAATAGCTCAACTGCAATTCCATCACCTCCACTAGCTTTGTTTGTGGAGCCTAAGTTCATGAAGCTTCCTAAGTCCCACTTGACTTCACATTCCCGGATGTCTGGCTCGAGGTGAGTGAGCACACTATTGTGATTATCTGGGTCATGAAGATCTTTTTTGTACAGTTCTTCTGTGTATTCTTGCCACCTCTTCTTAATATCTTCTGTTTGTTAGGTCCATACCATTTCTATCCTTTATTGAGCCCATCTTTGCATGAAATATTCCCTTGGTATCTGTAATTTTCTTGAAGAGAGCTCTAGTCTTTCCCGTTCTATTATTTTCCTCTATTTCTTTGCATTGATTGCTGAGGAAGACTTTCTTATCTTTCCTTGCTATTCTTTGGAACTCTGCATTCAAATGGGTATATTTTTCATTTTTTCCATTGCTTTTTGCTTCTCTTCTTTTCACAGCTATTTGTAAGGCCTCCTCAGACAGCCATTTTGCTTTTTTGCATTTCTTTTTCTTGGGGATGTTTTGATCACTGTCTCCTGTACAATGTCACGAACCTCATTCCATAGTTCATCAGGCACTCTATCTATCAGATCTAGTGCCTTAAATATATTTGTCACTTCCACTGTATATCATAAGAGATTTGATTGAGGTCATACCTAAATGGTCTAGTGGTTTTCCCTATTTTCTTCAATTTAAGTCTGAATTTGGCTATAAGCCACAGTCAGCTCCTGGTCTTGTTTTTGCTGACTGTATAGAGCTTCTCCATCTTTGGCTGCAAAGAATATCATCAATCTGATTTCAGTGTTGGCCATCTGGTGATGTCCATGTATAGAGTCTTCTCTTGTGTTGTTGGGAAAGGGTATTTGTTATGACCAGTGCATTTTCTTGGAAAAACTCTATTAGTCTTTGCCCTGCTTCATTCTCTACTCCAAGGCCAAATTTGCCTGTTACTCCAGGTGCTTCTTGACTTCCTACTTTTGCAATCCAGTCCCCTATAATGAAAACCACATCTTTTTGGGGTGTTAGTTCTAGAAGGTCTTATAGGTCTTCATAGAACCGTTCAACTTCAGGTTCCTCAGCATTACCAGTCAGGGCATAGACTTGAATTACCATGATATTGAATGGTTTTCCTTGGAAACGAACAGAGATCATTCTGTCATTTTTTTAGATTGCACCCAAGTACTGCATTTTTGACTCTTTTGTTGACCATGATGGCTACTCCATTTCTAAGGGATTTCTGCCCACTTCAGTCAACATAATGGTTATCTGAGTTAAATTTACCAATTCCAGTCCATTTTAGTTCACTGATTCCTAGAATGTCAACATTTACTCTTGCCATCTCCTGTTTTACCACTTCCAATTTGCCTTGATTCATGGACCCGACATTCCAGGTTCCTATGCAATATTGCTCTTTACAGCATTGGACCTTGCTTCTACCACCAGTCACATCCACAACTGGGTGTTGTTTTTGCTTTGGCTCCATTTCTTCATTCTTTCTGGAGTCATTTCTCCACTGATCTCCAGTAGCATATTGGGCACATACCGACCTGGGGAGTTCATCTTTCAGTGTCTTATCATTTTGCCTTTTCATACTGTTCATGGGGTTCTCAAGGCAAGACTACTGAATTGGTTTGCTATTTCCTTCTCCAGGGGACCACATTTTGTCAGGACTCTCCACCATGACCCTTCTGTATTGGGTGGCCTTACACGGCATGGCTAGGAGAAGGCAATGGCACCCCACTCCAGTACTCTTGCCTGGCAAATCCCATGGACAGAGGAGCCTGGTAGGTTGCAGTCCATGGGGTCGCGAAGAGTCGGACATGACTGAGTGACTTCACTTTCACTTTTCACTTTCATGCATTGGAGAAGGAAATAGCAACCCACTCCAGTGTTCTTGCCTGGAGAATCCCAGAGATGGGGGAGCCTGGTGGGCTGCCATCTCTGGGGTTGCACAGAGTTGGACATGACCGAAGCGACTTAGTAGTAGTAGTAGTACACGGCATGGCTTAGTTTCATTGAGTTAGACAAGGCTGTGGCCCATGTGATCAGATTGGCTAGTTGTCTGTGATTGTGGTTTCAGTCTGTCTGCCCTCTGCTCTCTCAGCATTTACCATCTTAGTTGGTTTTCTCTTACCTTGAGCATGGGGTATCTCTTCACGTGTGGTCCTATGAAAAAGAAAGAGTGATCAAACTACTGCACAACTGCACTCATCTCACATGCTAGTAAAGTAATGCTCAAAATTCTCCAAGCCATGCTTCATCAGTATGCGAACTGTGAACTTCCAGATGTTCAAGCTGGTTTTAGAAAAGGCAGAGGAACCAGAGATCAAATTGCCAACATCTGCTGGATCATCAAAAAAGCAAGAAGATTCCAGAAAAGCGTATATTTCTGCTTTATTGACTATGCCAAAGCCTTTGACTGTGTGGATCACAATAAACTGTGGAAAATTCTGAAAGAGATGGGAATACCAGACCACCTGACCTGCCTCTTGAGAAACCTGTATGCAGGTCAGGAAGCAACAGTTAGAACTGAACATGGAACAACAGACTGGTTCCAAATTGTAAAAGGATTACACCAAGGCTGTATATTGTCACCCTGCTTATTTAACTTATATGCAGAGTACATCATGAGAAATGCTGGGCTGGATGAAGCACAAGCTTGAATCAAGATTGCCCGAAGAAATATCAATAACCTCAGATATGTAGATGACACCACCCTTATGGCAGAAAGTGAAGAAGAATGAAAGAGCCTCTTGATGAAAGTGAAAGAGGAGAGTGAAAAAGTTGGTTTAAACCTCAACATTCAGAAACTGTGATCATGGCATCTGGTCTCATCGCTTCACGGCAAATAGATGGAGAAGAGTGGAAACAGTGGCAGACTTTATTTTGGGGGGCTCCAAAATCACTGCAGATGATGATTTCAGCCATGAAATTAAAAGATGTTTGCCCTTTGGATAAAAGTTATGACCAAACTAGATAGCATATTAAAAAGCAGAAATAGTACTTTGCCAACAGTGGTCCATCTGGTCAAGGCTATGGTTTTTCCAGTAGTCATGTATGGATGTGAGAGTTGGACTATAAAGAAAGCTGAGCATCAAAGAATTAATGCTTTTGAACTGTGGTGTTGGAGAAGACTGTTGAGAGTCGCTTTGACTGCAAGGAGATCCAACCAGTCCATTCTAAAGGAAATCAGTGCTGAATATTCATTGGAAGGACTGATTTTGAAGCTGAAATTCCAATACTTTGGCCACCTGATGCAAAGAGCTGACTTATTTGAAAAGACCCTGATGCTGGGAAAGATTGAGGGCAGGAGGAAAAGGGGACGACAGAGGATGAGATGGGTGGATGGCATCACCGACTCAATGGACATGAGTTTAGGTAAACTCCGAGAGTTGGTGATAGACAGGAAGGCCTGGTGTGCTGCGGTCCATGGGGTCACAAAGAGTGGGACATGACTGAGCGACTGAACTGAAAGGTGGATGGGTTTTAAGCTCTTTTTGCCTGTTAAGTCACTGTAAACGAGGAAAATGAGGCCCAGAAAGAATTTCACTTCCTCAGCATCACACTCTAATGGCAGAAAATTAAGAGGAATTAATTAAACAGCCTGTTGATGAAGGTGAAAGAAGAAAGTGAAAAAGTTGGTTTAAAACTCAACATTTAGAAAACTAAGATTATGGTATTTTGTCCTATCACTTCATGGCTAATAGATGGGAAAAAATTGGAAACAGTGACAGATTTTATTTTCTTGGGCCAAAATCATGGCAGACGGTGACTGCAGCCATGAAATTAAAAGACACTCTTCCTTGGAAGAAAATCTATAACAAACTTAGCATCTTAAAAAGCAGAGATATCACTTTCCTGACAAAGGTCCAGATAGTCAAAGCTATGGTTTACCCAGTAGTCATATACGGATGTGAGAATTGGACCATAAAGGAGGCTGAGTGCCAAAGACTTGATGCTTTTGAACTGTGGTGCTGGAGAAGACTTGAGAGTCTCTTGGACCACAAAGAGATCAAACCAGTCAATCCTAAAGGAAATAAACTCTGAATATTCAGTGGATGGACTGATGCTAAAGCTGAAGCTACAATACTTTGGCTCCTTGATGCAAAGAGCTGACTCATTGGAAAGGATCTTAATGCTGGAAAAGGTTGAGAGCAAATTGAGAAGGGGGTGACAGAGGATGAGATGGTTGGATGGCATCACCAACTCAATGGACATTAGTTTGAGCAACTCTGGGAGAGAGTGAAGGACAAGGAAGCATGGAATGCTGAGGTCCACGGGGTCAGTGACTGAAGAACAACAACAGCGTCACACAATAGTAAAGTTGAGAACTCTTGAATCCCAGTGCATGCTTATAAGTCAGGCAAACCATAGCCCATAGATTAAAACAGACCTGCCATCTGTTTCTGCTTTCACTACATAGTTTATATGTTTTAAGAGTTTAAAATAATAAATGAGATATATGAAAATTATGTGAAATTCAGATTTCAGTGTGTATTTATACAATTTTATTAGAAAATAGATACACCTATTATTTTGTGTATTGGCTGTGACTGCTTTCACACAACAAAGAAAGTAGCTGTAACAAAGACTGCCACTCACAAAGCCAAAGATATTTAACATATGGCTCTTTACAGAAATAATCTGTTGACCACTGCTCAAGAAATGAATTGCAGAAATAAGTCCTAAAGGCAGCATTCTAATTAACCAGTCAAAAAATAATCTGTAAGTAATAGCAAAGTAATCAAACTAAGATTTTTTTTTTTACAAATGTATTCAAAAAGCTCCACTTACACTTATTTTCTGCACTATTTGGGTTTGAATTGTTTTGTTTTTGGCAAGTTAATTAGGTTGCATGGAATAGAGACATACTCAAATGAACTAATGAAAATAGAATACTAAGGAAATAGCTGAAACTAAAAGAAATCCAGAATTACAAGACATCTTTGAAAAGGTCCCACAAAGAATGAGGCTAAAGGACATTTCTGACATTTAGTTAGCTGTAGTTACTTTGAAAGTGAAAGTGTTAGTTGCTTGGTCATATCCGACTCTTTGTGATCCCATGGACTATAGCCCGCCCAGGCTCCTCTGACCATGGGATTCTCCAGGCTAGAATACTGGAGTGGGGTGTCATTAAGAGTAGAAATCAAGAACTTCCCAGGATTCTGTCATCCTTGACCCAGTCCTGCTCTTCACAAGTGTTTCTCTTTCTTCTAGTAACTAGTTCTTTTGGTTTCTTTTCACTCTATGCCACTTCAAAACCTTACTTTTCATTTGGTCCCATATAGGCATCTTTGTCTGAATTCAGCTTTCAAGACCTGGTAAGCTACACTGATTCTTGAGATATTTATTAACCTAAGTACCCAAAAATGCATATGCTTGGCTTCACTCAGTCTTTATTTTAGATAATGGGCTGTTGCAAAGTCTTCCCTTCACACTTCTGGGGAATTCCCCAGTAGCCCAGTGGTTAGGACTCCATTCTTCCACTGCAGGAAGCATGGGTTTGATTTTTGGGATATCAGGGAACCAAGATCCCACATGCCACATGGAGTGGCCAAAAACTAAAATACAATGAAAAATAAAGTAAAGAAATATATACATATATATTTTTTAAAACCACACTATTGCAATTATCCATTGTTCAAAAAATGGCAGCTTAAGAATAACCTTCCAGCAGGGTCTGAAAACAGGGATATTTCCTTTAGAAAAAGCTGTTGTTGGGTTGTCATTCCCAAAATTGTATCTTCTTGGTTAGCATACATAATTCTTTTCTCCATGATGTGAAGTGAAGTGAAAGTTTCTCAGTCGTGTCCAACTCTGCAACCCTATGGACTATACAGTCCATGGAATTCTCCAGGCCAGAATATTGGAGTGGGTAGGCTTTCCCTTCTCCAGGGATCTTCCTGACCCAGGAATCGAATCAGGGTCTCCTGCATTACAGGCGGATTCTTCACCAGCTGAGCTACCAGGGAATCCCTCTTTTCTCTATAGCTAGATTTTATATTTCTGCAGGTAATAAATCACTTCTACTTTTACATCCATGATTGTGCATAATATAGCTTGTTTAAGGATTCTCAAAATCAATTGTGGCACAAATGATCATATCTACCAAATACTGTAACAACTAAATTAACAGACTTTAGATTATTTAAGACCAAAATTATCAAAACAAACCATGAAAATTCATTAGGTTTTTTTTTTTTTTTCCCTAAGTAAAACATAAGCTGGATGTATCAGCATATTTTATCCTGTTTTGGTGTAAAAACTTATGAACATGGAGTGTAACCCCAGAAAAAGCAAGGATTCTAAAATAAATTGAAAATAAAATGAAATCAGAGAAATAGCTTGTATTTTATTGACTAATCTTTATTCTCAAGCGCAGGAATAATACTTGTTAAGAAACTGCCTACCTGGGCTTACCACAGGATATCTCAAATTTGAGGAATCTTATCTTTACTGGCCCCGAATTGAAAGTCTTTCTTTAAGATCAAAGCTTTTACTATTAGTGAAAAAAACTGCAAAATACAGCAATGTTTTATACTACAACTTGACAAAGAATCATTGACTAATGCAATTTTTGCCCTTCCTTTACAAAATTGGGCTTCCCTTGTGGCTCAGCTGGTAAAGAATCTGCCTGCAATTCGGGATACCTGTATTCTCCAGTACTCTAGGTTTCCCTGGTGGCTCAGAGGTTAAAGTGTCTGCCTGTAATGTGGGAGGGACACCTGGGTTTGATCCCCGGGTCAGGAAGATCCCCTGGAGAAGGAAGTGGCAACCCACTCCAGTATTCTTGCCTGGAGAATCCCATGGATGGAGGAGCCTGGTGGGCTACAGTCCACGGGGTCACAAAGAGTTGGACACGACTGAGCGACTTCACTTTCACTTTCACTTTACCAAATTGGTGACCACTATAATCCAAAATTTATAACAGATAAGGTGGAAAGTTTTGCATGTTAAAACATTGAGATAAACATCTCAAATATTATTTTCACCAACCAGGATTAAAGCATACATCAAGTGAAAAGTGAAATATAATTTTCTAATATTGTACATTTATTCAACATTTTAAAAATTTATTTTAAAATCATATATTATAATTTAATTCAAGTCCATGAAGACTTCACATTTGTACTGTGCCAATGAAAGTCAAGACAGTGGCAGCAATAGTATAATAAAAATTAATCTAAATTCTGTTTTTCAGAATAATTATTATGTGTTTAGGGAAAAAGCAAAGTCAGATATTAAAATGGAGGATTTTTAACGAATTTAGCTAACTAGAATAATAAATGATCCCACACACGGCTAAAATTTTGATAAAGAATGCACTCATCTCTATTGTAAATAATAAAATAGATCTTCTTCTTAGAGAGCACTAAAATATTTGACAATAGAGACTGTATGTCTATTCCATAAGATAACTTAAATGTATCCATCTTCCTCTGACATATAAATAACACAATATAGCATTATTCTTTCTAAAACAAATTGACTATATGAAAGTTCAAAATGTGGGGAAATAATAACATGCCTACAAAAGTAAAGGAGATGCTCTTATGATATGACATTAAATTCTAGATCTGAAGTTGTTCTGGGAATAGTTATTTACACTGCTGGTAAATTTCATATTAGAGGTCCTAGTCTTATTGAGTACTTTCCTTCTATTCCCTTCATAAAACATACACACACACACACACACACACACACATTCATAAAACAAACACCTCTAAATACAAAAATCCTGTCCTAGACTTCTAATATCTCTGTGTTTAAAATCCCCACAAACTGCCTCTACCTGTTATAAAATATCTATATATATTCATAGTTATCTAATAATTTATACTATTGTTCTGGTGACTTTATTTTATTGTAAATTTTATTTTTAAAGGATTTTTAAACCAATATTTTTCAGCAAGGAGAGCTGATATTTTCTGGACAATTTGGATACAGAAAGTCTGTGTGAGTGGTTTGTAAAATGTTATCTTATTAAATGCAATCATATTTTAATATGAGTTGAACTTAAATTATTTTAAACATTTTATTTTTCATTTGTCATGTATTTATCTTAATGTTAATATAATATCACACTACAAACAAAGTATGCTATTTTATTGGACTATCAAATCCTGTCCTTATTGTGTAAATTTGAATTTATCATTGACCATCACCTATTTTCATCCCCCATCTTTCTCTGCAACTTAACTACTTACAGGGAAATTCACTATCTACGTGGTTTGCCAGCTGCAGGAAACTTATTTCCATTCTCTCCACATACATCTCACTGAAGAATTCAGTATCTACATAAGATATGTGGAAAGGTTCTACAAATATGGATACTTATAACATGTATATGTATGTTTATGTATAATCATAAATTATTTCATTTACTATTTTAAAATATTAACTTCAGAAGTTATTCCCCTGGACATATATTTGTCCTTGCAAATATTTTAAATAATTCAAACTATGTGACAATTTTTGTGATTATTAATTCCTAGTAAAGAAAGAGAAGCTCAAGCTATACAAGGAGAAAAAATATCGTGTTGTAATTTGTATTAAAAATACAAGGAATTGTGGTCTTAGTGGACATAGTAACTGTTTTAAAACATTATGTATATGTGCCTTGAATAAAGACAATATGTTTGTCAATGTACCTGGTAGATGATTTCACTTGCCTACTTTTTTTTTTCTACTGAGGTAGCAAATGAAAGGAAGAGCTACTGCCCTCTCTCAATATGAATTCTTGCTCTGTGCAAGTAGGCCAATGTTATAAATATATTTTTCTTCCAGACAGCAAAAACTTGTTCTTCTGAGTTGCACAAATTGCTGGTAAAGTAGAGTAAAATGTAGAATCTTCCATGTTGCTTTTGTTTCTACGATTAGCTTTAAATGAATATTTGTCTGATTTTGGAAAAGTCAAATAAATACTAGAAAAATAAGTAAGCTAGAGACAAGTAAATTTTAAAATTTACCCTAGACCTACTCTAAATCTAAACAAATTAACTTTTTGCAGGTTATTTTGCTTAACATGTTATTCAATGTGAAACAAGAAGTTTTTGAAACACTCTACACTGTTTCAATTCTAATGCACATGGAACATAGTACTATTGCCCATAGAATTTTACATTTTTCAAATTATGTGTCAGTATTTGAATCAGAATATTTCCTACACACACTGTATTTTTTTAAGGCACCAGAAATTACAGGGAAGTGTTAAAAATCAAGAGAGAAAAAGATGGGGCAAGGGGAAAATAAGGCAAAATTAGGCAGGGCATTGTCCATGGTGACAACCAATCCATCATGGACCTCTGTTTGAAAATCTCCTCAATAGGCCAGAACACAAGGTTTTTGTTTCCATAGACGTGTTTTTTTTTTTTTTTTGGTGACAAGCAGCTTCCCTGCTAGCCAAATGAGATCTTTACCTCTGTTATTCTGTCACAAACTAGTTTTCTGTCATAGCTGTGTAGCCTCTGAGGCACTCTTTGCTCTTTCGAGCACATTTTGCCAAGGAATGGACAGAATGATCTTTTTCTGTCCTCTAACCTTATTTTTGCCGTCTGATCAGCTTCATGTCGAAGTATTAATGTCTGTTTTCAAAGGAAAAAAGGGGGTGCCTTCCCTCATAGCTCAATTGGTAAAGAATCCGCCTGCAATGCAGGAGGTCCTGGTTTGATTCCTGGATCAGGAAGATCTGCTGGAAAGGGGATAGGATACCCACTCCAGTATCCTTGGGCTTTCCTTGTGGCTCAGCTGGTAAAGAATCCACCTGCAGTGCAGGAGACCTGGGTTCCATCCTGGGTTGGGAAGATCCCCTGGGGAAGGGAAGAGCTACCAACTCCAGTACTCTGGCCTGGAAAATTCCATGGACTATATAGACCATAGGGTCAACAAAGAGTCGGACACAACTGAGTGACTCTCACTCAAAGAAAATTTAAGTTTCCCTCATACTATGAGTTGGCTCTGCTGTCCCCAAACTCTTTAGCCAGATATTCTGAATTTTGAATTATATATATATACATATATATTACATATATGTGTAACATATATATAATATATGCATATGATATACACATATAAAAATCATTATATATGCATATAATATATCATGTTATCTTAATATATAACATGTTATCAGTTCAGTTCAGTTCAGTCGCTCAGTCGTGTCCGACTCTTTGCGACCCCATGAATCACAGCACACCAGGCCTCCCTGTTCATCACCATCTCCCGGAGTTCACTCAGACTCACGTCCATCGAGTCCGTGATGTCATCCAGCCATCTCATCCTCGGTCGTCCCTTTCTCCTCCTGCCCCCTATCCCTCCCAGCATCAGAGTCTTTTCCAATGAGTCAACTCTTCGCATGAGGTGGCCAAAGTGCTGGAGTTTCAGCTTTAGCATCATTCTTTCCAAAGAAATCCCAGGGCTGATCTCCTTCAGAATGGACTGGTTGGATCTCCTTACAGTCCAAGGGACTCTCAAGAGTTTTCTCCAACACCAGAGTTCAAAAGCATCAATTCTTCAGCGCTCAGCCTTCTTCACAGTCCAACTCTCACATCCATACATGACTACTGGAAAAACCATAGCCTTGACTAGACGGACCTTCGTCGGTAATGTCTCTGCTTTTGAATATACTGTCTAGGTTGGTCATAACTTTTCTTCCAAGGAGTAAGCGTCTTTTAATTTCATGGTTGCAGTCACCATCTGCAGTGATTTTGGAGCCCCAAAAAATAAAGTCTGACACTGTTTCCCCATCTATTTCCCATGAAGTGATGGGACTGGAGGCCATGATCTTCGTTTTCTGAATGGTGAGCTTCAAGCCAACTTTTTCACCTTCCTCTTTCACTTTCATCAAGAGGCTTTTTAGCTCCTCTTCACTTTCTGCCATAAGGGTAGTGTCATCTGCATATCTGAGGTTATTGATATTTCTCCCAGCAATCTTGATTCCAGCTTGTGTTTCTTCCAGTCCAGCGTTTCTCATGATGTACTCTGCATAGAAGTTAAATAAGCAGGGTGACAATATACAGCCTTGGTATATTATATATGCGCACATTATATATTATATACATTTAACATATATACTTCAAATTAAAATATAATGTTAAACTAAATATGTATTATATATATATATAATATGTATAATTTTTAAATGGTTTTCTAAGGCATTGTATATTTTTTCCTCTGGACTCTGAGACATACTGTCTACTGAAATTTCCCACATGTGTGGTTGACTCATGACTGGGGAGCCAGCTACCTAGAATGGATTACCCAGTGAACATGGATCAAGGCAAGATCTGGCCCAAGTTTCATCTGGAGGGACTTCACTGGGAATTGGTGGTCCTTTTGGACAAAAATATCAAAGTATCCAGGATAGAGATCATTGGCTCATTGTCATTTGTGGTGGGAAGATGATGATAAGTCACCATGGTAATCATCAAAGCCAAAAATCTATTCTGAGTTGTAAGACTGAATCAAACAAAGACACTCTAACCTCCCGGACAGCGTGATATACTAACCTTGATGACAAACCTAAAATCTGAGTGTAGTACAGTGTAAAGATTTTGGTCTTTGAAGTCAAATGGCTGATTCTAAACTCCACTTTCTTCCCTCTACTTAAAAAAAATTTTTCAGCTTTACTGTGGTATAATTGACAAAGTTGTAAGATGTCTAAAGTGTACATCATGGTGATTTGATATATGTATACATGAGGCTCCACTTTTTTACAAGAGGTATTGCCTTTGACAATGTAAACTTGCTCAGTTCTAACATTTTTTATTTATAAAGTAATCACCATGTCATACGGTTGGTGTGAGGACTTAGCCAGACCATCTACAGAAACTGGCTGACACATCACAGCTGCTCATAGAAAGAGTTCTCTCCTCTCCTTTCTTAATATCTTAAAGAATTTTCCCAGAGAGGTTTAAAGGAAACTGGAGAATCAGCTATCATTTTCAAAAGATTGCAAAAAGAACTTATTGAAAGACTCCATTCCCTGTTATTTAAATAATGGCATAATATGAAAAGAAAGTGTTTTAATATGGTAGGGGTGCACACATCAAAGTTGGCATGGAATCATAAGGGAGGCACATATAAACCAGGGTGGTTAGAGCATCCATTGTGAGGCATGGAGTAATCAGAGACAAGTCTGAAGAGGGTGATCATTTGCCTGAGTGAAATCAATTAGTCAGGTTCAAATTTCAGATAGATACTTCTGGTAGCTGAATGGAACATAGGTTGGGGAATGGAAGGCAGAAAGCAGAAGTTGTATAGTTTACTTGAGGAGTAACAAGGATCTGAATGCGAATAGCACCAAAGAGGCAGACAGACAGTAACCCCACAACTTGGTTTTGCTAGTCCTGTGGGGGAGCCGCAAAATGGAATTGGGAATGCAGATTAAGTTTTGAGGAAGAAAGTGAGAGGAAAATTATCACTCAAAGTGGAAAGCATCCACTTAGTTGAGGTGAATTTAGATTTTAAACTTGCCTCGTTTAAACAGGGAAATGAGAGCTCAGGACTTAGGAGATTATAGTTCAATAGTTTAAGAGGTACACTATGTGCTAATAATGAATTTAAAAACACAATATTAGAATATTATGCTATTAGGCTATAGATAAAATGTGCATGTATTCTGAATCTAAAAGCAGAGCATGCCTAATAATAGACTTTTTCTTTCTCATTTGTAAACTGAATTACACAAAAATAATGCAAAGAGCAAATTACATTTAATTACACATTTAGAGAATAGCTTTCATTGAGAAAAGGTTTGCATGAAATCTGGACTGATCTGGAAAATCCAGAATATACATTCACTAACCATAGAAGAAATGACTACTTAAAAAAATATTTAAAAACTTCACTTTAGTCATAAAAATTTTAATCATTTAGTGAAAAATACATGTATGTTTTTGGGACTGAGGTAAACTTGGTTATCACCATATCCCTTTGAACTTTGCACTTGGGGAATAACACTGTGACTCAACATGATAATGTATGTTATCTCTTAAGACCAGTTCAGATGCTAATATCACTAGTCAGTCAATTTGTTTCTCTCCATACTTGGTCTGTGCATTAAGGATGAAAGTATTGCTTATACCACTCCGATACCACTTGGTCCAAAGCAGTTGTGGGTGAATAATACAAAACTTTTGTTCTGCTTCTTTTCTTTCTTGCTTCTTTTGCTTTTCTATCTTTTTTTAAGAGTAACATGAAATCTATACAATTTCATTTTAAAAGCCGTAACATAATTGCAGATGACTTGTCCTGCCAGTCTCAATGACTTCATATTTTTTAAATTATATGCTTACCTTGTACCAGTCCTAGATTTCATTAAAATGTTTAAAGAATTGTACTATGATATATCATAGTATTTTCTCACACAATGATTTGGGTTCTGTTATACTAGTCAGGGGCTTCCCTGGAGGCTCAGATAGTAAAGAATCTGCCTGCTGTGTAGAAAACCCAGGTTCAGTCGCTGGGTCTGGAAGATCCCCTGGAGAAGGAAATGGCAACACACTCCAGTATTCTTGTCTGGAGAATTCCATGGACAGAGGAGCCTGGCCGGCTACAGTCCATGCAGTTGCAGAGTCTGACATGACTGAGTGAGTAACATGTTCACTTCACTTTCATATTCATTGTTCAGTCTCTCAGTCATGTTGGACTCTTTGCGACCCCATGGACTACAGCACGCCAGTTTTCCCTATCTTTCACCATCACCCAGAGCTTGCTCAAAACCATGTACTTTGAGTCAGGGATGCCATCCAACCATCTCATGCTCTGTCATCCCCTTCTCCTCTTGCCTTCAGTCTTTCCCAGCATCAGGGTCTTTTCCAATGAGTCAACTCTTTGCATGAGGTGGCCAAAGTACTGGAGTTTCAGCTTTAGCATCATTCCTTCCAAAGAAATCCCAAGGCTGATCTCCTTCAGAATGGACTTGTTGGATCTCCTTGCAGTCCAAGGGACTCTCAAGAGTCTTCTCCAACACCTCAGTTCAAAAGCATCAATTCTTCGGCGTTCAGCCTTCTTCACAGTCCAACTCTCACATCCATACATGACTGCAGGAAAAACCATAGCCTTGACTAGACGGACCTTAGTCGGTAATGTCTCTGCTTTTGAACATACTATCTAGGTTGGTCATAACTTTTCTTCCAAGGAGTAAGCGTCTTTTAATTTCATGGCTGCAATCACCATCTGCATGATTTTGGAGCCCCCAAAAATAAAGTCTGACACTGTTTCCACTGTTTCCCCATCTACTACCCATGAAGTGATGGGACCAGATGCCATGATCTTCGTTTTCTCAATGTTGAGCTTTAAGCCAACTTTTTTACTCTCCTCTTTCACTTTCATCAAGAGGCTTTTTAGTTCCTCTTCACTGTCTGCCATAAGGGTGGTGTCATCTGCATATCTGAGGTTATTGATATTTCTCCCAGCAATCTTGATTCCAGCTTGTGATTCTTCTAGCCCAGCATTTCTCATGATGTACTCTGCATAGAAGTTCAATAGGCAGGGTGACAATATACAGCCTTGACACACTCCTTTTCCTATTTGGAACCAGTCTGTTGTTCCATGTCCAGTTCTAAATGTTGCTTCCTGACCTGCATACAGATTTCCAAAGAGGCAGGTCAGGTGGTCTGCTATTCCCATCTCTTTCAGAATTTTCTACAGTTTATTGAGATCCACACAGTCAAAGGCTTTGGCATAGTCAATAAAGCAGAAGTAGATGTTTTTCTGGAACTCTCTTGCTTTTTCCATGATCCAGCGAATGTTGGCAATTTGAACTCTGGTTCCTCTGCCTTTTCTAAAACTAGCTTGAACATCAGGGAGTTCACAGTTCACATATTGCTGAAGCCTGGCTTGGAGAATTTTGAGCATTACTTTACTAGCGTGTGAGATGAGTGCAATTGTGCGGTAGTTTGAGCATTCTTTGGCGTTGCCTTTCTTTGGAATTGGAATGAAAACTGACCTTTTCCAGTCCTGTGGACACTGCTGAGTTTTCCAAATTTGTTGGCATATTGAGTGTAACACTTTCACAGCATCATCTTTCAGGATTTGAAATAGCTCAACTGGAATTCCATCACCTCCACTAGCTTTGTTCGTAGTGATGCTTTCTAAGGCCCACTTGACTTCACATTCCAGGATGTCTGGCTCTAGATTAGTGATCACATCATCATGATTATCTGGGTCGTGAAGATCTTTTTTGTACAGTTCTTCTGTGTATTCTTGCAATGGCAATCCACTCCAGTACTCTTGCCTGAAGAATCCCATGGAGGAAGGAGCTGCTGGTAGGCTACGGTCCATGGGGTCAGAGTCAGACATGACTCTGTAGACCAGAAGAAAACTCAATTTCATACTAGTCAGGCAGAAATACCAAAAACTTGGGCCTCTTGTCTTTTAATTTCAGTAGTTACATAGGAAAACTTACATATGAGCCTAACTTGTATGGCTGACCCGTAAACATGTAATTTAAATTGATCAAGATTACATCAACGTGGTTTCATGTAGAAATTCTCAGAAATTTTTGAGGAATATATAGGAAATGATGAAATCACCTGGAAACAATCTTCAAATAAGAAAAACTCCCTATCATAAGAAAGTAAATGCTTAGGATGACGCTATTGCACTAATTTTAATAACATACATTATTACCATTTTTTAAAATTTATGATTAAGAATCTTAATGCCTCTTTTCCACGCAATGAGTTCAAACACTTTCAATAGTGATCCTGCATAACAAAATTCATCCTACTGACTTATTTTATTCCAAGTCCCACTAAAAATAAAATTGATCACACAGCTGTTATGGACACTATAATTTAGTTGCTCCTTACAGTGATATCTTAAATGTCATCTGCACTGCCTCAAATATAAAGTACAGATTACTCTTTGTTCCTTCTTTGCCTTTGTTTTACTGCTGCTTAAAACTTTCAATTAATCACACACATTTATTTAAAGCTTTTAGGTTTATTACAAAGCAGAAAACCAAACCACATAACCACAATGACACTAATTCAATGGGTCATTGAATTACTAGATTTGCCAGAGAAGCAGATCTTCAATGAACTACATTTGGCATGTCCTTTTCAAGAGTCTCTCTGAAAAAGAAAACAATATTTGTATGCCATGTTTTTATGATAGAGGGTACAAAAAAACCTACAGTGACAATGAATTTTTTCACCATACAAGAATTTCAAAGTAGATTGCTTCAGATCACTTCTTTGCATAGTAATTTGTAGGAAAAATTATCTGTAAATTTTCAGAAATGCATCTATAAGGCATACCTCACTTTATTGTGCTTCACAGGTACTGCACATTTTACAAAATGGAGATTTATGGCCACCCTGCATAGGCACCATTTTTCCAACAGCATTTGCTCACTTCTTGTCTCTCTGTCACATTTTGGTAATTCTTGCAATCAAACGTTTTCGTTATTGTTATGCTTGCTGTGGTGACTGTGATCAGTGATCTTTGATGTTGCTATTGCAGGTTTTTTTGGCATTTTTTAGCAATAAACTTTTTCTCCTTCCAGTTTATCAAGATATAATTGATACATAGCACAGTGTAAGTTTAAGGTATAGCTATGTTAGTGAATCAGTCATGTCCAACTCTTTGCGACCCCATGGACTGTAGCCCACCAGGCTCCTCTGTCCATGAGATTTTTGAGGCAAGAATACTGGAGTGGGTTGCCAGTATACAACATAATAATTTGACATATAGGTCATGAAATGGTTACCACAGTAAGTTTAGTGAATATCAATTATCTTATACAGATGCAAAATAAAAGTGAAAGTTGTTCAGTCCTGAGTGTTTGAAACCCCATGCCAGGCCTGCCAGGCTCCTCTGTCAATGGAATTCTCCAGGCCAGAATACTGGAATGGATAGCCGTTCCCTTCCTCAGGGCATCTTCCCAACCCAGGGATTGAACCCAGGTCTCCCGCATTTCAGGTGGATTCTTTACCAGCTGAGCCACAAGGGAAGTGGAAATAAAAAACTGTTTTCTTTGTGATGAGAACTCTTTGGATTTACTCTGTTAACACCTTTCACATTTACAGCAGTGCTCATTATATTAATCATGTTGTATTTTACATCCTCAGAACTTATTTATCTTACAAATGGAAGTTTGTATCTTTGACTTCCTTTATCAAATAACGTGGTTTTTTTTTTGTTGTTTTTTTTTTGTTTTTTTTTTTTTTTTTGGTTGCATAGAGTGGCTTTGAGATCTTAAATCCCCAACCAGGGGGATCTGGACCTCCACCCACCCTGCCTCTCCTAACCCTGCCCCTGCAGTGGAAGTACAGATTCCTACCACTGGTATGTGTGCCCAGTCATTAAGTGGTGTCTGACTCTTTGGGACCCCACGAACCACCTGGGAAACCCCTAACCACTGGACCACCAGGGAATTCCCTAAAGAAGTTTCTGCAAATCAAGGTACATACACTGGTTTCTAGACATAATGCTATTGCACACTTAATAGACTATCATGTAAACATAACGTTTATATTTACTGGGAAGTGAAAAACATCATGTTACTTGCTTTGTTGCAATGGCCTAGAACAGAAGCAGAAGTATCTCTGAGGTATGACTATATATGGGCTTCCTTGGTGGCTCAGTGATAAAGAATTCTCCTGCAACGCAGGAGACTCAAGGTCAACCCCTGGGCCGGGAAGATCCCCTGGAGAAGGGCATGGAAACTCACTCCAGAATTCTTGCCTGGAGAATTCCATGGACAGAGAGCCTGGCAGGCTACAGACACAAAGAGATCCCTCTTCGAGGTCGCAAAGAGTCAGACACAGCTGAAGCAACTTAGCATGCACGCATGCCTGTATATGTAAAATGAGATAAATAAAATGTATTTGAGAAGCAATTGAGATGAGACATGTTTGGTTGTAGCATCTATAGTCTGATGGATTAACAGGCTCTCTTTGGCTTTTGGGCTCTCTTTGGGCTTCCCAGGTAGCTCAGATGGTAAAGCATCTGCCTACAATGCGGGAGACCTGGGTTCAATCTCAGGGAAGATCCTCTGGAGAAGGAAATGGCAACCCACTCCAGTACTCTTGCCTGGAAAATTCCATGGTTGGAGGAGCATGTTAGGCTACAGTCCATGGGGTTGCAGAGAGTTGGACAGGACTGAGCAACTTCACTTTCACTTTGACTTTTATAGTTATGATGGACAAGGGGTCCCAAAGAACCCTGAGCTTTCAATCTTCAAGTCTTGAAAATCTGTTAGAATTGTTATGTTATTGACAGAATAAAGAAGCCATAGAGATGAACTTTAGGGGAAGATGCTATAAGTTTAGTTTGTACTACATATGCAAATATGAACGTCTAACATAGTTTAAAATAATAAGTGTTGTACATTTAATAATGTCTTAAATTTAACAAAACACTTTTATAATTATCTCATTTGATTGCCACCAAAATCCTAGTAGTTAGTAGTCAAGACAGATATTATCATTATCATATTTATTTTGTTAACAAGATTTTAAAATGAAAATTATAGACTTGGGAACAAGATAAAATAATTTGAACCTGTTGTTTTTCACCACTATTTTGATGGGTGGATATTTTGAACCCTAACTGTAACACATTGATACTTGATTCTCTACTTATGTACATAAATATTTTATCCTTAGAGAAAATTGATAAAATTTTATTTTTAAATAGATTTTCTTTTTAGAATAAATCCATTAGACCAGTTTATTTCTGTGATCAAGCTGTTGTATACTATAGTTAAATAACTTTATTTCCATTGTCATTTTTCATTTACTAAAAAATTTGACTGGGGATCATTTATTTGCTTCAGTATTCTTGCCTTGAGAACCCCATGAACGGCATGAAAAGGCAAAATGATAGGATACTGAAAGAGGAAATCCCCAGGTCAGTAGGTGCCCAATATGCTACTGGAAATCAGTGGAGAAATAACTCCAGAAAAATGAAGGGATGGAGCCAAAGCAGAAACAATACCCAGCTATGGATGTGACTGGTGATAGAAGCAAGGTCCAATGCTGTAAAGAGCAATATTGCATAGGAACCTGGAATGTCAGGTCCATGAATCAAGGCAAATTGGAAGTGGTCAAACAGGAGATGGCAAGAGTGAGCGTTGACATTCTAGTAATCAGCGAACTAAAATGGACTGGAATGGGTGAATTTATCACAGATGACCATTATATCTACTACTGCAGGCAGGAATCCCTCAGAAGAAATGGAGTAGCCATCATGGTCAACAAAAGAGTCCGAAATGCAGTACTTGGATGAAATTTCAAAAATGACAGAATGATTTCTGTTCTTTCCCAAGGCAAACTATTCAATATCACGGTAATCCAAGTCTATGCCCCAACCAGTAATGCTGAAGAAGCTGAAGTTGAATGGCTTTATGAAGATCTACAAGACCTTTTAGAACTAACACCCAAAAAAGATGTCCTTTTCATTATAGGGCACTGGAATGCAAAAGTAGGGAGTCAAGAAACACCTGGAGTAACAGGCAAATTTGGCTTTGGAATGCGGAATGAAGCAGGGCAAAGACTAATAGAGTTTTGCCAAGAAAATGCAATGGTCATAACAAATACCCTCTTCCAACAACACAAGAGAAGACTCTATGCATGGACATCACCAGATGGTCAACACCAAAATCAGATTGATGATATTCTTTGCAGCCAAAGATGGAGAAGCTCTATACAGTCAACAAAAACAAGACCAGGAGCTGACTGTGGTTCAGATTGTGAACTCCGTATTACCAAATTCAGACTCAAATAGAAGAAAGTAGGGAAAACCACTAGACCATTCAGGTATTACCTAAATCAAATCCCTTATGATTATACAGTGGAAGTGAGAAATAGATTTACGGGACTAGATCTGATAGATAGAGTGCCTATGGAATGAGGTTCGTGACACTGTACAGGAGACAGGGATCAAGACCATCCCCAAGGAAAAGAAATGCAAAAAAGCAAAATGGCTGTCTGGGGAGGCCTTACAAATAGCTGTGAAAAGAAGAGAAGCGAAAAGCAAAGGAGAAAAGGAAAGATATAAGCATCTGAATGCAGAGTTCCAAAGAATAGCAAGAAGAGAAAAGAAAGCCTTCTTCAGTGATCAATACAAAGAAATAGAGGAAAACAACAGAATGGGAAAGACTAGAGATCTCTTCAGGAAAATTAGAGGAACCAAGGGTACGTTTCATGCAGAGATGGGCTCGATAAAGGACAGAAATGGTCTGGACCTAACAGAAGCAGAAGATATTAAGAAGAGGTGGCAAGAATACACAGAAGAACTATACAAAAAAGATCTTCATGACCCGGATAATCACGATGGTGTGATCACTCATCCAGAACCAGTCATCTGGGAATGTGAAGTCAAGTGGGCCTTAGAAAGCATCACTACAAACAAAGCTGGTGGAGGTGATGGAATTCCAGTTGAGCTATTTCAAATCCTGAAAGATGATGCTGTAAAAGTGCTGCACACAATATGCCAACAAATTTGGAAAACTCAGCAGTGTCCACAGGACTGGAAAAGGTCAGTTTTCATTCCAATCCCAAAGAAAGGCAATGTCAAAGAATACTCAAACTACCACACAATTGCACTCATCTCACACGCTAGTAAAGTAATGCTCAAAATTCTCCAAGCCAGGCTTCAGCAATACGTGAACTGTGAACTTCCTGATGTTCAAGCTGGTTTTAGAAAAGGCAGAGGAACCAGAGATCAAATTGCCAACATCTGCTGGATCATGTAAAAGCAAGAGAGTTCCAGAAAAACATCTATTTCTGCTTTATTGACTATGCCAAAGCCTTTGACTGTGTGGATCTCAATAAACTGTAGAAAATTCTGAAAGAGATGGGAATGCCAGACCACCTGACCTGCCTCTTGAGAAATCTGTATGCAGGTCAGGAAGCAACAGTTAGAACTGGACATGGAACAACAGACTGGTTCCAAATAGGAAAATGAGTGTGTCAAGGCTGTATATTGATACCCTGCTTATTTAACTTCTATGCAGAGTACATCATGAGAAACGCTGGACTGGAAGAAACACAAGAATCAAGATTACAGGGAGAAATATCAATAACTTCAGATATGCAGGTGACACCACTGTTATGGCAGAAAATAAAGAGGAACCAAAAAGCCTATTGATGAAAGTTAAAGAAGAGAGTGAAAAAGTTGGCTTAAAGCTCAACATTGAGAAAACGAAGATCATGGCATCCAGTCCCATCACTTCATGGGAAATAGATGGGGAAACAGTGGAAATAGTGTCAGACTACTTTTTGGGGCTCCAAAATCATGCAGATGGTGATTGCAGCCATGAAATTAAAAGACCCCTACTCCTTGGAAGAAAAGTTATGACCAACCTAGATAGTATATTCAAAAGCAGAGACATTACTATGCCAACAAAGGTCCATCTAGTCAAGGCTATGGTTTTTCCAGTGATCATGTATGGATGTGAGAGTTGGACTGTGAAGAAGGCTGAGCACCGAAGAACTGATGCTTTTGAACTGTGGTGTTGGAGAAGACTCTTGAGAGTCCCTTGGACTGTAAGGAGATCCAACCAGTCCATTCTGAAGGAGATCAGCCTTGGGATTTCTTTGGAAGAAATGATGCTGAAGCTGAAACTCCAGTACTTTGGCCACCTCATGCAAAGAGTTGACTCATTGGAAAAGACCCTGATGGTGGGAGGGACTGGGGGCAGGAGGAGAAGGGGACGACAGAGGATGAGATGGCTGGATGGCATCACTGACTCGATGGACGTGAATCTGAGTGAACTTCCGAAGTTGGTGATGGACAGGGAGGCCTGGCGTGCTGTGATTCATGGGGTCGCAAAGAGTCGGACATGACTGAGCTACTGAACTGAAACGAATTTATTTGCCATGGAAGTTTATGAGAATAATTTGATTACTAAGTCAATTTTTATCAAAATCAAATTTTTAATGGTTATAATTTCTGATCCCTGAGCTTTGGTCATTATTCCACGAAGACAAATTTTCATCTTGGAATTTTCATCATTATATTGGATCTATAATACCATTATGCATAAATATTTCAATAAGATATTATTCTTCACCTACTTGTAGTTTTTTCATGTGCAGTTAAATCCTTTCTTGATTCTATTTTTTTGTGTCAATTGTTTGTTCACTTATGAGGGAAAATCAAGCTAAAATGGTAACATCAAAATGCTTTGAGTTGAGTGCTATCTGCATTTAAAGAATACTTATTGCACAATCTGGAATAATACTCACTTTAGAGAGAGAGGAAAAAATAAAATGAACCAGGAAGGGATTTGGAGATCACTAAATTTTAAGCGTTATATGTGAGAATCTCTAGAAACCAATATTTCCTCAACAGATTATATTGTCTACATCATTGCACTTCCTTTATGTTATGAAGTAATGAGTGAAACCTACCCTTTCCAACCAACTGGCATTGGTTCAGAAGTCCTAGGTTGAATGAGGCAAAAAATCATTTCATTGCTATAAGGAATTTCAGCTGAAGAGTTTAACATTGAAAAATTGATGGAATCAGATGGAATTTCTAAAGATGCTCATTTGAATTGCTTGCAAAGCAATCTCTCAGTCACTACATTCAAATTTTGATACACCACCATTTAAATCATCTGAAGTCTTAGACTAGTTTCTTCACATCTTCCAATATAATAATTTCATGCCTTTTAAAAAAAATACCTCTAATTTTTTAGCAACATTAATGACTTATTTGTATTTAGCATATGGAGAGATTAGGGCATTAAGATAATTACTGCCTGTGACATCGTGAGAAAATAAAAAAGCTTTACTTAGAAAGACAATAACTTGAAGTTTAAGAGCATAGGTTTTACAGCCAGATGTCTATTCAAGTGCTTTGTTTGCCATATACTGGTAGGAACTCTCTCTTAAAACCCCAATTTCCCCATTAACGAAGATAATCATAGCTCCTACGTCATTGATTCTTACGAGGATTAAGTAAGATAACGTATACACAGCATTCAAGCTAATGCAAGCAGTATATCAGATATTTAATAAATGATATTTAACTGAAAACTACCATAATATATATTCTAAATGTTTTAAAATATTTTAAGCACTTCTGAGACATTAATTTGGCACTGAATTGTATGTCTTTGATATTATCATAAGCACTGCTTCCTATCAGTATAAACATGGCCTGTAGAATCAAGCCAATGGCACAATAAAATACCACTATCGTACATCTTACTACATATATAATTTTTAAAATATTCTTGTGCAAGGAGACTATGGAGATTTTATGCAGATGATACTTTCTGGTGGAATGGATTTCATTAATTACTTTTAATTATTTTTGGCTGAACTGAGTCTTCCACTACATGTGGGCTTTCACTAGTTGCAGCAAGTGGGGGCTGTTCTCCAGTTATGGGTGGGCTTCTTCTCATTGTGGTGACTTCTCTCATTGCAGAGCACAGACTCTAGGCACACAGGCTTAGGCGCTCCTTGGCATGTGGGATCTTCCCAGACGGACTGAACCGCGTCTCCCGCATTGCAAGGTGGAAGCTCCCTGATTTCATATTTTAACTCTAGTGAGTGATAGCAAATATTTCCTACATTGTATTTTAAATTAATTGATTTTCAAATTATCATTCTAAACTGTATGTAAGATCTTTAAAGTAAACATTTTTGACATTCATTTTTCTAAACTACAACATGTGTATTATCTGTACAGGTCTTTAGAAAAACTTTTGCTGTTTTTAAGTGAAATAAATAATTGAACACTGTTACCTAGAGTAAATTTTCAGTTCCACAATATAGTACAGAATATTTCTTAGCCTTTATATACATGGATAATTATTTTAACATCAAGATAAAATAATTAAGATAACTATGGAAGAAAAAAAATTAAGACTTTACAAGAATCAACCTAATCTTACAGTTTCAATATTAATTCATTGTACTCTTGAAGAATTATAAAAGGATATTAGATTTAAAGCTAATAATAGGAAGCTCTGGGTTTTTAATTATTCCTTGAAATGTAATTAAGTTATCGTGAAAGTCCAATCTTACCTTAGTTGGCAATGAAATAGTATCCATCGCTAATAAGTATATTTTAAAAAACATTTTTCTCAAGGTGATAGAGAAGAGATACTATAAACAAGAGGGAAAATAAACTACTGAAATAGATAATTCTATCTGAAACAATAATTTCAAATTATAGGGAAACCTCATTGATATACACAACCCTTGGAAAAACCAACGTGAATTGACAAAAACTATAAACTCTAATAAAAAATGCAGATATATTACTTTCAAATTCACATTGTAAATTTAGCTGCTAATAAAAGCACTTCTAAGTAACAGATTTTCATTGCATGCTTTAATAAATAGGTGAGAATCATTTGAAATTAGTTAGACCCATTTGTATCACACAATGTGTTAAAATCTTTAAGAACAGCTTGGTTAAAAGCCTCAAGCAAACTTGTTTACACTATTAGCAAATCTAGCTTCATAGATCATACAAAAGTAAATTTCAGCCTAGCCTAGTTCAAATTATCATAAATTCTGAATTACATTCAGCATTTTAAAGCTGGAAGGGACCTCAGAGATCTCCTAGTAAAGTCTGTAATAATAAGATTTTCTTGGCTGTTCCATCTAAAATACAAGCCATATGTATAAACAAATTCTAAACATTGTTGACTATTTTCAAAAATGTTACTGACACTGCATTGTTACTTCAATATGGTATATCTTTTCAAACTTATCAGTAATTTCAACATGTTATTCAGGGATGTTTTGTCTGGGTGATTTTAAATTATTAGCAGTGTGTTCCATTGTTTCTATTATTTGTCTTAGCTTTTGTTTTCTTGTCTCACTCTGGTCTAGAAAGTTCAGGAGTAACCATCTTCACCCTAACAGTTTGAATAGACCCAATATGCAAATAATATAGCCAACCATTTCAAGTTGTAAGAAAGTCAAAACAGAACTATTACCCTGATCTGAAATCACTAGCGCTGGGAGCCACCATGTGGCTTTCTACACACATGAGAGAAAGCTTATAATTTCACTCCTGTACTCTGTTCTGCTTAGGTGTATTTTATATTGCAAGAAAACCAGGGAAACCTGTACATGCAATATTGTTAAACAATACACTACAATTCCTAAGATAGTTCTCTTCTTGCCAGACTCCCTAACTGTATGAGACTTTTCTGGAACTGACAGGAAGATTATCAAAATTTGCCATCACTTCTAGAAGGAAAAAGTGGGGCTTTTGACCTTCAAGCACCACCCAGTCACCCTGCTTCTCAATATAACCTACTTTATGTATTCAAGCAATAGAGATGTACTGAGCATAAAGTAGGTGCCCAACACATGCTAGGTTGCCAAGAGGAATGCAAAAGAAATGTTAGATACAGTTTCTGACCTCACAGAGTTTTCTGTCTTATGGAGAAAAACACAGTTTTGTGAAGCAGCTAAATTAAAATGTATAATAGGGTGTGTTAATTACTAAAGGAGTGGTATGATTAATTTTACAAGAAAGGGGAGATCAGGGCTTCCTTGTTGGCCAACTGGTAAAAATCCTAAAGGAAATCAGTCCTGAATATTCATTGGAAGGACTGACGCTGAAGTTGAAGTTCCAATACTTTGCGCACCTGAGGTGAAGAACTAACTTACTGGAAAAGACTGGGGAAGATTGAAGGCAGGAGGAGAAGGGGATGAGAGAGGATAAGATGGTTGGATGGCATCACCGACTTGATGGACATGAGTTTGAGCAAGCTCCGGGAGATGATGAAGGACAGAGAAGCCTGGCATGCTGCAGTCCATGGGGTCACAAAGAGTCAGATGTGACTGAGTGACTCAACTTAAGTAGTAAAGAATCTGCCTGCCAGTGCAGAAGACATGGGTTTGATCCTTGATTTGGTAAGATCCCACATGCTACAGGACAACTAAGCCCGTGTGCCACAACTATTGAGCCTGTGCTCTAGAGCCCAGGAGCAGCAACTACTGAAGTGCAAGCACCCTAGAGCCTGAACTCTGCATCAAAAGAAGCCACTGCAATGGAAAACCCACGCACCAAAATGAGAGAGTAGACTCTGCTTGCTGTGACAAGAGAAAAGCCCACCCAGCAATGAAAACCCAGCACAGTAAAAAATAAATCAAATTATTTTTAAAAAATAAAAGAAAGAAAATGGAGGAGAAAGAAAATTACCCAAATCATTAAAGAAAGAAAAAAAGACATTGGCATGGACTCAACATCACAATGGTGCCTTTAAGAAGATAAATCTAGATCTGGACTTACTAGAATAGGTAGGATTTTCTGTACTGCGGAAATAATATCAGGCCATCCAGATGTAAAGAATTGCTAAATGTACAAAAGACAAGAAAATAATTCTTAAAATGCAAAAATGAATACTGTCTGCTGTTAAATTTAAATTAATTAAAGATTCACTTTTTCAGTTGTATAAAGTACATTTCATGTGCTAAATAGCCACATATAGTAGTGATTGGAGTACTAGATAGTTTTGCAAATGGAGAATATTTCTATCATCCTAGAAAGTTCCATAGGACAGCTTTGTGTAATAGTTCATAGCAAGATCAACCTGTAAGAGGTGGCAGGCTCAGGGTGAAAGGAAGCTCAGCTCAAGTCTCAGAAAACTTACTTTGAGGGTCAGTGACCAAAGGCACAAAATGATTGCTGTTCCATGTGGTTTCCTAGATAAATGTGAAGATAAATCTCTGATCTTCATTGACCATGAAAAGAAATATGTTCAAGACTTCAAACCTTTTTATAATGAAAGAAAAGAAGAAATATGACAATTAAATGCAATGCATGATCCTGGATTGTATCCTTAATGGGGACAGGAAGGAGGTGAACTATGGAGGATCTTACTGAGATAATTGATGAATTTTGGACTGTGGATTCATGATGTCTCTAGTGTAGTTTCAAATATTTGAAGGAAAATATGCATATGTGTATAAATATACAGATGGAAGAGAATGATAAAGTAAATGGGGAAGTTCAGTTCAGTCGCTGTCGTGTCTAACTCTTTGCGAACCCATGAATCACAGCACGCCAGGCCTCCCTGTCCATCACCAACTCCCGGAGTTCACTCAGACTCACATCCATGGAGTCAGTGATGCCATCCAGCCATCTCATCCTCTGTTGTCCCCTTCTCCTCCTGCCCTCAACCTCTCCCAGCATCAGAGTCTTTTCCAATGAGTCAACTCTTCACATGAGGTGGCCAGAGTACTGGAGTTTCAGTTTCAACATCATTGCCTCCAAAGAAATCCCAGGGCTGATCTCCTTCAGAATGGACTGGTTGGATCTCCTTGCAGTCCAAGGGACTCTCAAGAGTCTTCTCCAACACCACAGTTCAAAAGCATCAATTTTTTGGTGTTCAGCTTTCTTCACAGTCCAACTCTCACATCCATACATGACCACTGGGAAAACCATAGCCTTGACTAGATGGACCTTTGTTGGCAAAGTAATGTCTCTGCTTTTGAATATGCTATCTAGGTTGGTCATAACTTTTCTTTCAAGGAGTAAGTGTCTTTTAATTTCATGGCTGCAGTCACCATCTGCAGTGATTTTGGAGCCCCCCAAAATAAAGTCTGACACTGTTTCCACTGTTTCCCCATCTATTTCCCATGAAGTGATGGGACCAGATGCCATGATCTTCGTTTTCTGAATGTTGAGCTTTAAGCCAACTTTTTCGCTCTCCTCTTTCACTTTCATCAAGAGGCTTTTTAGTTCCTCTTCACTTTCTGCCATAAGGGTGGTGTCATTTGCATATCTGAGGTTATTGATGTTTCTCCCGGCAATCTTGATTCCAGCTTGTGCTTCTTCCAGCCCAGCGTTTCTCATGATGTACTTTGCATAGAAGTTAAATAAGCAGAGTACATCATGAGGAAACATAAAGGTAATTGGTGAATTTAAGTATAAGTTTCTTGTACTATTTTAGCAACTTTTCAAAATTTTGAAATTATATCAAAGTTAATATTTAAATTTTAGTTAAACCTAAGAGTCATCATATTTTTCTCCAAAAAATTTAATGCTGGGGTATTATCTGATTCAGAGTAATCAAAACAATAGATGTTTTTTTAAAAAAATAGTTTGTAATCTATCATACCAACTAGGAATTAGAAAAGTGATTTTTCAGACATGAATATCTTTATGGAGGATAACTATACATCTCAGAGTTGAACAATATAGGTTAAACTAATTATAAATATTGACATTCCTGGTGGCTCAGTGGTAAAGACCCTATCTGCCAATGCAGGAGATGCAGGTTCGATCCCTGGGTTGGGAAATCCCTTGGAGAAGGAAATGGCTACTTACTCCAGTATTCTTGCCAGGAAAACCCCATGGACAGGGGAGCCTGGCAGGCTACAGTCCATGGGTTCACAAAAGAATCAGACATGACTTAGTGACTAAACAACAGCTGTCTATACTAATGACATAAAGATTATTTCTTTTTTTCTGAAATAAAACCAAGAAAAAATATTAAGTTTCATTTTCTGAAAATCCATGAAGCAGTCATAAATTAGACAGCTAATGGAGTATTTTATTTCAAGTCAGAAGATACAAATTCAAATTTAATTTTTACTAACTGTGGGATTTTGAGAGAATGAATTTACCTTCCTAACAGTGTCCTAATCTAAAACAAATCTAGTCACCATATAAACCTCATTAAAGAGGAAAAGTTAGTATGAAAAAGGCCAATATATTGTCTTACATATAGAAAAGAAAACTTTGTCAAGTATATCTCAGCCATGTAAATATATTTTTTAGCCATCTCTCAAGTCCTAATTAGTTGTTAGGTCAGTGGACCTAAGAAAAGAGTCCATCTGAGCTGTGAGATGAAGAATGAGGCATAAGAAATATGTTTCCTAGAGATGGAAAAGAGGGGAGACTTGGAGAGAAACAAATGAAAAAATGTCTGGCTTACAGAATCATTCTACCAATGCCTTACATAAAAGAACCCCAGATATTCTGATATAAAAAGAGCAACAAAAAAAATCCTAACATCATTTTTTGCCATGAACTTCCCACCTTTAGGTTTTTAATTCTGATTCTCTGAGATTGATTAGGAGCAACTTTTCAAATAACTTGTTTTAAAGTTATGTAAATGTTATTTTTCTGACTACAAATGCACCTGAAACCATCCTTAAATGGCCTTTACATAAGAAAAGCCAAATTGTTTCAATGTGAAATCTTTAGGTCACAATAATTATCTTTTCAAAATTCTTAGATGTTTTTCATTGTCTTAGAATATTTACTTGTAGTATCTGAAACTAGCTGGATATATTTTTCCTTAGTGGATAATCCTTTATTGTCCTTTTCCTTCACTATTTGGATACTTGACAATTTTTAAATTAGAATTCATTTCTTTTGCAATTCAAAAAGTTTTCAGTATGAGTTTTCTAGGTCCTCTTTATTGTTTTATCTTCAATTTAGTAAAGTCACTCAAATCTCCTTGTGCCAATTAATCAGTCAAGTTTTCTTCTATCATATCTTTATTTACTGCTTCTGTTTCTTATGTTTTGGTTCCCTGGCAAGAACACTAATTAGTCAGATATAGAAGCTCCATTTTAGGTTGTATTAACTATCATGTTCTCTTTCATAATTTTTATCTCTTTAGCCTTTTGTGTACACTCTAGGAGACCTTCTCAAGCCCATATTCCACATCACTGATTCATATTTCTGTATGATTATTACTATGTTCAATGCTCTCAATACCTTTTATTTTTTTTATTTTTTTTCAATACCTTTTAGAATGTGGACCTCAAACTTCCTGTTTTGCATTTTACATTTATTGAAATTCTTTCACTTAAATATATCCCATTTTTATCTCACTCTGTTCTTTATTGCCAGTGGTTCCTGCTTCAATGGGGCTCATTGTTCTCGCATTTTATTGAGTAAAGCCAAAAGTTTCAGAATGTTCTCTTGATTCTTACAAGATATAACTTGTAGAAACATATTCTTTCTCTGAGGCTTCAAGTTGGTAATTCTTTTCCCTTATTCCGTGGTATTTCATTGTTGTTGTTACATATTGTTTTGCTTTTTTCTTCTCTTTACAAACTATCAAATGGGGGCACTTTGTAAACTCTGTTGAGTCTCCTAATATAGAATGGATGAATCACCTTAAATCACAATCTCTAATGAATTGGTGACAACAAAATCTCCTTCTCAGATTCACACCTGGAAAGGAAGTTAATGTGCCAGATTACAATATGATTCTTAGCTCCTAGCAGTCATTCACTCTATTGAATTGAATTAATTAATTGAAGTGGCCACTTCTATTTTTTCTATTCACATCTCATGAGGATGAGATGGTTGGATGGCATCACTGACTCAATGGACATGAGTCTGAGCAAGCTCTGGAGGATGGTGAAGGACAGGGAAGCCTGGCGTGCTGTAGTCCATGGGGTCACAAAGAGTCAGACATGACTGAGAAACTGGACAACATCTATTTTACCTCTGGTGTTTTCTTCTGAAACTTTTAGAAAGTGTAATAGACAACAAACTAAAAGTCTATCCATCCACTGTTTCTGAATACGCCTGTCACCATCTGCACACATTTGCAGTGAGCAGTCAGTGGTCCCTCTCTATACCTTCTGCTCAGCTGTTTCTGAAAGATGTTCTTTCTGAATAGCGAGAAAGGTGGCAACAGGGAAATTGGGAGAGGTCTGAGAGTAGGCATGTAAATACTTCAGAATCAACACCTGGATAGTCTTTTTATGGGTTACTATATACCCTGAATATAGCCCAGGAAACATAAAGAAACTATCAATAAAATGTGTCTTCCTATCACTTTTAAGTATTCCCTTTGTCTGAGAATACCATGAAAACTGACCTACTACTGGTTAGCAGAAGCTCCTCCCAGATTCTAGTGTTAGGCTCTGTGAGACTTGATTCGATGTTTTGTCTTTTTAGTGTTTTCTGAGTATGTTAAGGTGTAATTGGCCAAAGTTACATATTAGGACTGTTTTAAATAAGTTATTCAAGATGTTCTTCATTACTAATAGCATCTTAAAGATATTACTTTCAACTGATAAGTATCATTTGCCTAAATAGTATTACCACTATAAACCTTCCAAAACACTCAGTATTTCTGTACACCACAGGAAATTGTTGCAATTCTTGTTTGCGTTGAAAATTCCACTGACCTCCGTCTTTTGTCTCACTTTTCTTTGTCTCACAAAACTAGTAATTTTAAGTAATAATTTTATTCAAATCTATTATTCTTTGAGCCTTTCTATTCATTCATCTTTTTTCTGTATGGTTATTTATGCAGTAAACATTTATTAAGTAGTTACTGAAGGAAAAGAAAGATCAGAGGATGAGATGGCTGGATGACATGACCGATGCAATGGACATGAACTTGGGAAAATGGTGAGGGACAGGGAGGCCTGGTAAGCTGCAGTCCATGGGGTCATGAAGAGTCACACACAACTGGGCGACTGAACAACAACAATGTGGACTAAGCACTTTGACAGACCCTGAAAATAGGGATATATAGGTTCTGCGTCCAAGAACTTATGATGGAATCATGAAGACAATGATGAAACAAATCCATATATGATGCTGTAATAAATCTTCTGAAGGTATCCTTAGCATGAAAAATATCTGAATACTAGTGTCAAGTACCATCTGATTTTAATATGTTTAAAGTTATTTTTATCAATTACTTAGATTCAAAATTTCATTTTGAATCCTTGGGACTGAGACTTCTTTGTTTAATTCAAATCATTTTAATCAGCATTTAGTAAATGTCAGCTGTGAGCCAGACACTTCACTTGGCACTGTTTGGAATGCAAAGCTAATTAGGGCAAAATTTAAACCCTTAGTTTCTTAGTCCATTCGGGGTGCTTTAACAAAATACCACAGATTGCGTGGCTTATAAACAGCAGAAATTTAGTTCTGGGGGCTGGAAATTCAAGTTCAAGGTGCCAGCATGGTCATGTTTTCTTGAGAATCCTCTTCCTGGTGCTTCTAGCTGTGCCTTCTTACCAGTCCTTACATGGTGGGAGATGCAAAAGATTTCTGCAGTCTCTTCTATGAGAACACTAATCATGAAGGCTCCACCCTCCTGACCTCTCAAAGACCCCTGCTCCTAATACCATTACACTAGGCATTAGCATTTCAAGATTTTGGTGGGACACAAATATGCAGACTATAGCAAGCAGGGACTACAGACTGACTATAATGAACTTTCATTAAAGAACACAAATGTATGGCAGAAATGACCACAATATTGTAAAGTAATTAGCCTCCAATTTAAATAAATAAATTTATAATAATAATAAAAGAACACAAAGTGTTACAGAGAGATAAAGAGCAGATTACAAGAATGACCCTTCATCAAAGAGTAAAACATTGAGCTAGACCATACTGAATATGAATTTAACTGTTACCATTTATTGAGAACTTTCTATATGCTAGTTACTGTAGCATGTAATGTTTCCTGTACATTATCTCTAATCTTGTAAAATGGGACTGTTTTTAACTTTACATTTTTTGTACCAGTTCAGAGAGCCTAACAAACGGAATGACAAGCATTGAAATTTTGCTTGAAAATCTGAATACCCATTTCTCGGGGGCAGGGTGTGGGGGGAGGTTAAATGGGAGACATTTAGGCAATTGAATCCTAAAAGAAAGACAGGAAAGACCATGATCTGAATTAAATGCAGTACCTTTGGCAGATTTCATCGCCTATCTACATGGCT
>NC_091247.1:204642500-204685000 GCF_042477335.2 Ovis canadensis
TGGTTTTTTTTTTTTTTCTTCCCCAGCCTCTCCTAATGAGGCATAAACTGGAGCTGCAGCCCGGCTCCGCACTGCAACTTTCACTCGGGCTGCAGCTCTGCTGAGACGGTTTTGTTTAAATCATGTGAGGCTTCATTATTTTTATGATGAGACATGAAATAGATGCGGGCGGAAGATGGGGCTGGAAGGCGGGGAGAGCCGAGCGGCTGCGGCGCGGAACGTCTCAACTACGACTCGAGTGGATAATAGTCAAAGTTCCCGAGCAACTGCGGCATTTACACCCCCAACCCCAGCCCCCCGACACCCGGGGAGACAGAGGCTGGGAGAGTTTGAGAGGACATGCTTGCCCTGGCCCGGCCCGTAGGAAGGGAATGCAGTCTTAGGTGGGTTCCGGATACCCCCCGCCCTTTGACCTTAGTTTCTGAAATTCATCACCTCCCTCCCCCATGAACTGAAATGACCATCTTTGGGTTCCTGAGGCCACTTCTGCCTCCAGTCCACTGTACCATTGTAACAAAAATACTGTTCCTACCAGATGGAAAAGTGAATGTCTGGGGGGAGGGGGGAGTGGTGTAGGGGGAGGTTGGGAAGAAGTGTCGAGAAGAGAGGGGATCCTTGGAGCAAGGTGCCCCTGTCCTAATCGATGGAAATTCAAACTGCTGCGGCACATTTTATTTTACGGGGGCTACCCAGATTGCTGTTATGAAATACAAGTCAGATTTATGATCTTTTTCATATTGAACATGATATGCTATGCTAACGCTGCATGTGACAGTTTAATCAAATCCATTTGTTACCACGAAGCTAAAAGGGGCCGCTGGGATTTGGGATTACAGGCAGAGTTAGGGAAGCTTGTGGCTTTGTCATTCGCCATCATTTTGTACGCCGCCACCCGGCGAGGGGCTCCGGGTGTGCGCCGCATCTCGTCTGGCCGCCCTCATCCCTTCCCCCACCCCCACACGCCCGCCGCCCGCTCCGACCCGCTCCCAAAGTGGGCTTCACAATAGTCGGTCCTCGGCGGGTGTAGGCTGCGCACCGGGTCCGCACTTGAGCTAAATCCGAGGGAAACCCCCTACCACTTCTACCTCTGGGCTGGGTGCTCCATGCGAAGCTGCGGCAACTCAGGCACGCCTCAGTCAACTCATGCAGAAAAAGGAGAAAAGTTTTGGTAAGGTTACAATCTATCATAGATGCACTTTGCCGGCGCTCGGCACTCTCTGCTGCTCCAAAGCCTTCTTGCCCTTCCGCGGCTTTTGTGTCTCTTGGAAAAGATCTGAAATATTATTGTTTGTAACTGCTTTGAAAGACGGCTGCTTAAACCAATTAATCTTGCTAGGTGCAACAAATAACTGCTACATTCTTTGCAAAGCATCCTTGTGTGGCGGCAAAGACACTACCACAAAAGGCTGGAACATAAACTCCTCAAGGGATTCTTTGTTAGAGTGTATGTATGTTTCTTATTTTTTTTTTTTTATTTTGCATGTGAGCTGCATCAAAATTGAACCCAGTCTTGCAAATCTCTTGTTGGCCTTTGCCAAGCACTAGCACTTTGCTGCCATGGTAACTGTAATTAAACTGATAAGAGTGGAAAAATGTCAGTATCTCTGAGCCTTGCAGCTGCATTGGAGAAAAAGGGAATCAAATTGGTTCCCAGCTCCATTGCTCAAAAAGGGGAGGGGGTGGTGGTGGAAGGATGGGGAGGGGAGGGTTGGGAGTTGAAGGGGCAGAACAGAGTTAAGCAGCTCCAGCTCCTGAGATCTGGGGACATCTATTTGCATTGTTGTCCCTTAGGGGGTTACAGCCTGTAGGGACGCTCTGGGCCAGTGAACAGAGAGAAACAAGCTTTTAGGCCCAATCCAGTTCTCCAATCGGGGCCGGGGCTGGGGAGAGGATGAAGATGGGCAGGAGGAGAGAAAATCTTTTGTTTGGTACCTCTTGGCAATCGAATGGCCGGTGTTGGCCAAATTCTTTTAATCTGTGTCACTGCTCCCAGCTGCAGAACCTGCATTCCCATTTTCAAATCTTCCTGAGGCACCTCAATGCTGCCAACCCCCTTTAATGGATTCCCCCTTCCCGCTCCTTTTCCCAAATTGATCTCTGTGCATCTTCCGACGGGGACAAAATGTTTTCCACTCACTGCGGTGTAGTCAGTCCAAAAATATAGAAGACTGGGTCTAAGTGCTGCAGATCTTTTATTATGATTTTTTTTTAACCCCAGCGCGTTGTGGAGTTGTGGTTACTTTGTTGTGTTAACTACTGAAGCTGAGACTGCGCGGATGAATGGCACAGAACAAGGGGACATAATGGAGTTAATCAAGCGTTAGGCTGCCTCACAATGCAATCCAGGCAATTAAAAGCTCACCAGAGTTTAAATGAAATGGTTCTACTTATTTCTGCACACCACACTGCACAGGCTATTATTTATGTCTTTTTTAAAAATTATGATTTCCCTTAAACTGTCAAATAACTCAGAATGGCAAGGTCTCAGAGGCAATAAGAATTTCTCTCAGAACAATTTACATGCCAATCTAAAACTAGTTACGGGTCCTGATGTGCTATAAGCAACTTGCAAAATGTTTCTCAGCTCTGAACACATAACTCTTAGCCAGACGCGTTCTGCCGGATGCTGAAGGGAGGCTGCCGGCTGGTTCATGCCTGTTTGGTACAGGGTAACGTGGTGACTGCAAAATAGTCGTTTTTTTCCACAACTGTTAACTTGCAGAGTATCGAAAATGATTTCCTTTTCAAGAGTAACGTGATGTTGTTTTTGACACGAAGGTACCAGGATGGAGTGTAAAAATCTCAAACTCCTTCTATGCCCAAGGCCAAACAGAATTCTGTAAGAGTTTCAAATATTAATTGGCCTCTGAGTGCTAAATTAAAATGTCAGCCCAACAAAAACATTTTGTGAGGACAAGCAGGGTGGTGTTGCTTGTGCCAAATGTTGGTATCTCCTGTCTTGTTCGCAAAGCGTTGTGAATAAAGATAGTTGACCTTCCACACTTGGTGATGAGAACACAGCTCAGAGAAACAGAGCTTAGCTACAACTAAGAAGGATTTGGATCAAAACATTTTCAGCTTGATGATATGAAAAAAACAATAGCCTTATAAATTGGGTAATTAGACTAGCTGCTTTAAACATACCTCTCGGTGTTCTCAATCATGAAATCCAGGCTGTCATTTAGTATATCACAGTTTTTCCTTCCCCCAGGAAGACGGTTAAGAGGCACTTAGGTATGTTCTGTACTGTAATTAATGGGATTCATTCCTTGTGGAACCTTGCGAGAAGACGGTTAACTAGTTGTGATCAAAGAAACTTCATTTGTTAGAAGTTCTAGAGAGTGAGATTTAGCAGCACTATCAAGGGTTATGATTAATCTACACTAGACCCCGAGCTCCTTCAAAGAAAGGAGTAGAAAGCTGGCTATAGGAATACCACCTGCTCCTCTGTACAAATCCAGCTACTAATCTGCAGATCCGAGGACCACGGCTGTGCATCTCATGCAGAAAAAGCAGCTACTCTGATGCTTAGCTGCTGGTCCCTGCTCCATCACTCAACCAGAGAAGCTATTTTCTAATGGAAATTCAACATCATAATGCTATTATGTGAAATGCATGTATCATTTATAGTTAGAAAAGTTATTCTGCTGTGAGGGTATGGTGTCTTCTTGTCTCTTAGTGTGATTAAAAAAGAAAAAGATAGTGAAGATAATAAAGGTAAAGTCTTTATCATCAGGCATCAGAGGAAACCGAGAAAGGTTTAGCTGTTTGGGAGCAGGGAACACACCGATAATGCTCTAGATTAAGGCTTGGTATTTCTTTCTTGATACTGTTTCAATTGCAGACACATTTAGTGTTTTGTGTCCTTCTGTGTCCAAGTTTAAAACTTTCTGACTAACAGAGGAGGCATGATATAACAGTGGTATCTCTGGATTGTAAGAAGGCCATCAAGTTTGGGCTGAACTGTCATTCAGCTTTGAACCAGTCGCTGAACCTCTCACACTATCATAATTTGTAAAATAAAAGAAATTGGAATCAGTAGTTTAGAGTACTTAAAATGCGTTGATACGTATGCAACTGTGAATAATTTGTTCAGCTTTTTGAAAAACTGAGTGTTTGACATTTAAGAAAGAAGAAACTAGAAGGCAAATATCCTTTCACTGGAAAAAAAATTCAATCAAGTTGTATTAACCAGAGAATTCAATTCATCTCCTTATTTATGATATGGAAATATGTCTCTAAAATGTATAAATGTCCCTGTGTCTAGTCTAGCGTGTGTAGTGTGTAATATATGTATATAATATATATTTGCCTGTGGATGTTTGTGTAACTTTATATATATTGAAACTTTGTCTTCTGTTGTTTTTTCTTTGCTTTATAAAATAAGTGCATGTTTATGATAATAAATTACTTAATCCTATAGTTTAATTTTATATAAAAGTATATAGCCTATAGTTAGATGATCTGCTAGTAAGAGATGCATGGACCAATGCTTGTGAGTGTCAATGCATTTTGTAAATTTTTAACATAATGAATGCTTGGAAATATCGAGGACATAGAGGGAAGTATTTGGATGTAAATAAGTATTATAGGATTGGTGAACTTTTTGGGTGACTGCACTTAGGCTTAAGTATAAACATCTCTACTGCTAAGTGAGGTTAGTGTATCCCATAAAAATGAACTTTCCTTCCACCAACTCATTCTTGACTCCTACAGTGTGTACACAGATTAGTCTGTTAAATAACTTTTTTCTAGGTTGTTAACCATTGACTCCTATTATCTCCTGAAAGGAACTTCCCTATGTAGAAAACTATACCAATAGAAAATTATTTACTATTAGTTCATGTAAATGATATCATCTTACCAGGTATAAGATGAGCTGATTGGTTTTGCTACTTTATAGGTGTAACTTCATGAATGATTTAACAAAGACACTTAACAAAGTTTGAACCTCTTTCTTTTCAAAATTTATTTCAATTTCTGTATATTCATATGTTAGCCACTCAGTCATATGTTAGTCATTCAGCCAGGCTCCACTGACCATGGGATTCTCCAGGCAAGAATACTGGCATGGGTAGCCATTCTGTTCTCCAGGGGATCTTCCCAACCCAGGGATCGAACCCAGGTCTCCTACATTATAGGCAGGTATTTTGCCATCTGAGCCACCAGGGAAGCCGAAAGTCTAACACTCCTTGAAAATGGCAATCAGAAATGTTTAACTTAATGGAGGTCTTCGGACACCTCTTCATTTTTGGAGTCTCAGCTCTCTTTTTTGTTCTTGTCTTCCTTCAGGTATACAAATGCTCTCAGTCCAGCCAGACACCAAGCCGAAAGGTTGTGCTGGCTGCAACCGAAAGATCAAGGACCGGTATCTGCTAAAGGCATTGGACAAATACTGGCATGAGGACTGCCTGAAGTGTGCCTGCTGTGACTGCCGTTTGGGAGAAGTGGGTTCTACCCTGTACACAAAAGCTAACCTTATCCTTTGTCGCAGAGACTATCTGAGGTAGGAATTCGCCTTGCACACCAGTGATCACTGGATTCCTTTTAAAATATTTCTGTAAGTGTACTTGTGCATTTTGTGTCTTTCCTGCCAGCTTCTATTCCTGAAAGATGTCCACCTGGCAGCCTTCAGCGCACTATGTCTGTGGCACAAACGAGGGCTTGAGTCATGGTCAGGAAAACACAGTATCTCAAAGTCTTTCTGTTTGCCTTGCCTGATGCTCCTACCTGGGGATAAGTGAACCAACCTCCAATTCATGTCAAGCTGTTCAGTATGAATCAGCATACAAGTTTTCTTAGCAGGAAAGTGACAGGGTCGGGCTGAGCATAGCACAAAGTGATTCCGTGATCTTTCTGTTTCAGATTTGTCAGAGAAAGTTGATTTGAAACTCTTATCTGGTATTTATTAGAATGATCTTTAGTAGAATGTGGAAAACTTCCTCCAAGTGTGAATATACCTCCCCCTGCTCGCAAACCCCAGGGCGTTCCAAGTGATCTTCGCAAAGATAGCATTTGAATGTTCGTCTGCCTCAAGACTTGCAGTAGCTTTATGGAAAACAACAAAGTAAAGACCTCCGTCATTATAGGGAAATGATAGCCACTCTCCAACCTATAAACATCTGAATAGTTTCAGGACAACGCAGCTGTTCTTGCTTCTGAAGCTATGAAGCAGGTTAATCTTCTAGCATTTAGTACTCTACACATGGACTTACATGTTTAAGAAAAATTATTTTGCTTTTCAGGGGACTTTGTGACTTCATTCAGCTGCAGATTACTTATATTAATAAAGTAGGATCTATCAAATTAGAGAAGTGATATATGGCATCATTTGGGTTTTCATATTTGATACAATCAATCACTTTTTCTAGTCTGACATTAAGTGATTTATTTTGAAATTTTTTTCTCTTATGACACAAAATTTATCAATCAGCAGAAACTCCTTGGTCATTTCGGGAGGTGTTTTCTAGGGAATTTGGTGCTGCTTCATATATAATTCAGTTATTTTCAGTCCAATTCAGTTTCTATATAGAAGAACATATTGTTTGATGAATGGTCGTTACAAGAGTGTGAGCCTGGTACTGTTTATCAGATTCTACTCTCTCCCCTCTTAGGACTGCTTCATCTGATAGCCCCCTGACTAATTATGACCACTTGCTGCCACTTCTCTGTGTCCCAAGGGCACAAAATACATGTAAGGTCCCAGCCATGGAAATAGGAAGTGGCTTTGGGGAAGGAGTTCTCTAACTACTGCAACTAATCATTAGAATTAAGCTATTCCATGAATTCTTGTAGACTCTGCAGTCTTGGAACTTTCCTCTTGCAAATAAAAAATTCTCTTCTGCTCTTTGTGAATTAGAGCCTGATTTCTGCACAGAGTGTATTTGCTTTTAGCGACTTGACATTGCTTCCTAGTTTTGCTTTATCTTGCTTTCCAATAGCCACAAGCTTTTGGACTCTGTCTTTGACTTTTGTTTACCACTGCAGAATCTCCAGTGGATTCGTGTAAAAACACTTTCGAAAACAAGGAGTTTATATAGTCTAGGCAAGATTAAAGTGTTCTAATAGGCCATAAAGACAAAAATTGAGTCAAATTTAGAGTCTTTTGAAATCTCTGGCTATTTTTAACTCAGAAATACAAATTTGCCAATGAAATACCTGTGTCCTGAGTGAAACTCTTTTGTGGTTGTCAACAAAGTCGAGAGCAGAGAAAGTAATCTTGTATTGTCTTCGTCTTCCTTATGGTAGTAAAAATAAGTTGTTCAACTGATATTTGATAGTCTCAAGTAAGTGTGTTGTTGAAGGGAATTTATCAAAATAGTGTTTAATCTCAGAAATCTTTATCTCTAAAAGAGTCTATTTGCTGCTTTGTGTGATACAACTTTTAGTTGATTTCTGATAAGCTCAAACTTTTAATCTTTACTTTTTTTTCTTTAATCTTAACTCTTTCAAATTTAAACCCTGGTCCAGATTGCCAATATATTCATTTCTCAGAGTGCAATTTCCTCTCAAATTGGTCATTACCGCATTAATGGCCAGTTGTTATGTTAACAGCCTAAGGGTTGTTAACATTTCAAACTAAGTTGTTAACAACAAGCTTATCCCTTATTTAAACCGAAGGTTTTGTTGTATATAACATGGCTTCTTTGGCAAGAAGTAGTTCGTCAACACTTAAAAACTGCAGAAGTGAAATGGGTAAATGGCATGGGTGTAAAACGCCGTGTTACGTGTTACAGATTATGCCGCAGATGTGGTATTAGTTTTATGTGGAAAGTGCATAGCACAATGAAATTCTGTCTGTTTAAAAGCATACGTCTCTGATTGGCAAATTAAAATAATCTGATTCTGTATGTCAAATAGATGAAGACGTTCAAGCAGATTTTATGTACAAATTAATTTCTTCGAATCTGTATAAACAGGCATTCAAAATGCTTATGCCTGCTGTGTGAGAGACATGATTTTAAGTTAGACAAAAATTAACTAAGGGAAAAAGGGAAGTGCACCTCAAATTGTTACTATCTATTTATTAATTACATAAAATCTGCAATATGATCAGTGAACAAGTAATATTCTATGGCTGTTTTCCCAAGCTTTGAAAATAACTCTTCTCATTTCCTTCTGTGTTCAGCACATTGCTTTCTTGTATTTTGCACAACCACTGCTTAACCATTTAAATCCTATTAAAAAGTAGTTTAGATTGATTTTTGGATATTATGTGATATCTTTGAGGTACAAACGAGCCATACATACTTCACAGGTTTGTATTTCTCGGTCTAACTTTCCAGGCATCTAAGTAAGAATGTGGGAAAGGATAAAGAAAAAAGTAGCTTACCTGCACCAGTAAATTATAGATTATAGATATTATCTTGGGCCAGATAATTTTTCACATCTACAGAAGAGTGAAATACTTTTCGCCAAGTTTATTTAACTTCCTAGTTAACTTCTCCTTCCAAAAGAGAACACAAAAAGCACTTTTATTGCTGAACAGTGAATCTTGAAGTTCTTACGTTTTATTAATATTTTGCCTTATTCTGAGTAGAGGTGGTGATGACAGGTTTTTACAAGTTCTTTATATGATAAATATATGAATTTAAATCATAAGATATTTTCTTTAGGGTGTTGGAAACTGTTATTGCAGTAATTTTTTCTTCTTTGAGGCACATTTAGCTGTATTTAAGAAAAAGAAAACATTTTTACAGTTTATTACTAAGTTTCAAATCTTGACAGTTCCCTTACCATAACCGGGCTGATATAGTATTTTTTATTTTTTCTGTGGAATGTAAGATAAACGTGTCTGATGAGAGGGAATTTGTCAGTTTGTAAAGGATTTGTCGCCATCCTCAGAAACTAATTAGAAATAGGAGCAGAAACATTGACATTTTAAAAATTCCTCTATTAACGCTTTCTGACTTAAACTATGAAGTCAATCTGCCCACTGATATTTATATGCCAAGACCTAACAATGTATCTGGTAAAAATATATCCAGTACAGTTAGTTTTTTTTTTTAAGTTGTTTATGATAAAGTAGACATGGAAGCATTTTTGTGCCTTGAACTAAAGAATGCATAAAGTAAATTAGCAATTACTATGTAAAACTAGCCAAGGTTTAGTAATGATGTTTACAGGACTATAGTTACTACTAAACTATCTTTCATTCTGATTTGTTTGGTAAGTATGAATAAAGTAGTTAATATATCATCAGTTTTAGAATTAAGATTTTATATCAAATTTCATGAAGTCACAACCACAAGATAAACCATAGTACTTTACTTCTCAACTTGGAGGCAGTGTAGAATATTAGCACTTACACTTAAGCTTTCGGGCCATTTTTGCCAGTTTTTAAATTTAAGCCTGAGTTTTCTTGCTTGTGGTGTATTTTAAGCATCAAGGTGATGAAGACTGTATCTTGCGTCTCTGTGAATGATATTTTACCAGAGAATGTACTCAAAGCTATAGGGAAAGCTACATATAGCTTTTTCTACACAAGAAACAGAAAACATCTTGTATAAAAGATAATGTAGTTTGCTATTTTTATACATGAAGATGATTTGTTTAAAATGAAAGTACTGGGAGAAAGTGATGCTTCATGCTCCACCACAGCTACCAGTTAACAAAAAGGATTTGAAACTGTGATGCTGATTGCCTATTTTAGTGCTTCAATGTACTAATATGATTTTTACAATAGAAAATTAAAATTAAATGCTACATAGAACATTAGCCTAGCTATAACTTTATTTCACACTGATCAAAACTGGAGCTTCTGAATAAATTTTTATGAGATTAAATTTATGTTAGTAGATAATTATGGCCTTAAAAGTAAATATGAATATATTATTAATATTATTTTATCTGACAGTTCACTGCACAGATTCTTTTTTAATGCTAACTGACATTCATTCTGTTTTTCCTGCTTTGTCCTCTTTTTAGATATTAGGCAGTTGGAGAGCAGTACATTATTATTATTTGAAATATAACTTTTTATTGTTTTAAATTCCAAAAAAACTAATCTTATATTAGTTCCTCCCAAATAATTTTTTTTATTTGAGCTTTCTTAATATTTTATTATAGTCATAACTTTTTATCATATTTAAATGTCTAAGCTAATCTTTGTATTTTGAGATATTTTGCTAAGTGTTAATAACTTAGATTCTAGACTCTAGGGTCTTTTAAACATACTGCTACATTTCCTGCAAATTATCTTGCTTTATTTACAGCTTTATAAAATATTATAATTTTAAGTTTATTTTTCTGTTTATTATAGAAAAGCATTATTGCATTCTATTTCAAACATTTTATAGTATATATCTATCATTCATGGATCAGCACAAATCAAGAGGGATAATTTTGTGCAATACTTTGGGAGAACACCCCTTGCTTTAGAGAAAAATTGGTAGACCCACACTAGAATTCCTGAGCAACAATCTCTCTGCAATAATCTCTGTTAAAAATATCCCATCTCATAGAGAATTTCTTATTTATAAATTTATCTGTCCTTAATTCTGTAATATACTCATTTTCAGGGGATGAGTACTTAATTATTCTAGTTTTGTGCCTTTTGCTTTGTTTTATAGACTTGAGATATTGTCACTGAAAATAACCTCCACTAAGAATATTAAAAATAAAATATTTCACACTGTTTCTATGCCTTTACTGTTTTTTATCTTTTCATAAAGCATGGAATACTTCAATCAGGATAGTTTTTAAACATAAAATGGATAAGTTAGACATACCTGACTTAGCAGAAAAATATTCTGTTTCTACAAGTATATTTAGGATTAAATACACATGGAAGAACTACATTTGAGAATTGCTAAAATTGCTTATTTGGCACTTTATAAATACATAGAACTCTGGGAAAGAATCTCTTATTTTTGGTTGCTCTTAAAGTGTATCAAAGTAAGGCAGCACTTCATTTATAAGCTCACCATTAACTTCCATTAAGTGACTAATAGTAAATGTTAATGCTGTTTTGACTGCATAAACATAATTTATTAAGGAATCAGTTTAAAATATGCTGAAAGTAATAATTTTGTAAATGGTTTTGATGAATATATGCATTGTAGAAATGCATTATGTAGTTCAGTTTTCTGTCTCACATAAAAATTATGTAGCTTTAAAGAAGAATTGCACCAACCTAAACGACCACTGTATTTTTTTTTTTCATTATAATGTGAGTCATTGAAATCTTATTTTACCATTTGGTTTGAAAACATTTACCAGTTCCTATGAGAATGTCTTTTATCGTTCAAAATTATACGTTGTAACCTCATCCTATCTTCCAAAAAGAAATTAACGTTTCTCACTTTTATCCATAAATGTTAAAATATGTAGATTGTAAATGTAGGACAAGATCTTGAAAACAAGGAAAGTAAAAATAAAAATAGCAATACTCTCTCAATCAACCCGATAGCTTTTAAAACAGAATTCACGTTAGCCACATTTCTTTAAAAAGGCATTTTTCTCCTTTTTAATTTTTTAATCAGCTTATACAAGCAATCATTCCTCCTGATTCACAGCATTTCCCTTTGGCGGCACCTGAAGAGATGCAGGGTGCGCAGGCACGCTGCACATACAGATGTTAGAATCTATACAGCCTTGGAATGTGCACCGACTTTGGTCATAATTGACTTTTACCAGATCACCATACTTTGGCAGGCTTTGAAACTTGTAAAATTCAGATACTTGATGCCAGCTAATTCCTTAGTATTGTAAACCATAGCTCTGACTTATTCCTACAGAGTGTTCACCATTCTAAGAGGAAAGACAAGTTTTATAATACTGCAGAAGGCCTAACTTTATTCCCTTGTGATTTTTATCACCCAATTCTGTTTGTCTCAGCTCCAGTGGAGTTTGATACTGTCTGCTTCATTTCCGTCTCTACCATCGTAACATACTTGTTTTGATGATTAACCGTATGTTCCCCTTCTCAAGGGTATTTATAAGAAATTTATTTTGAAGTAGAAGTTCCATTGTGAAGCAAGAAATGTGACATTTAGTTTTGTTTCTTACTTTAAAGCGATTTCTTTTGCTTATGAGGTTTTTTTCCCCCTTATTATCCATGTAAATGGATAACTCTTCCCTCAAGAACTTCGGACCTAAGCATACCCTTTTATTATATTCATCAAGCATGTTTGCTGTATTACAGACATAGTTATGATGAATCCCACATCAGTCACTTGGGCATTCACCTGCACCATTTTTGCTTTCTGCTCGATACCATCAAAACTTCTTGATAGATATTTTTCTTCTCAACGAATTTTTTTAGTTATATAAAGATCCCATTTCTTTTGCTGAATTCTTTTACTCCATAGTTTTGGGTTTTTATGATGCAGAAATCTCTAGCTGTGGACTTTATTAGTTGAAAACAAAAATCACACTTGAGATAGTCATGTTGGAATAGTTAGATCTCTGATTTGAAGTTGGAAAATTAACATTAAGCTGCATGTATTAAGTTAGACTCTAACCAGCATGTTTTGTTATGATTCAATGTAATATTAAAAACTCTCGAACTGGGCTACTGGGAAAATAAAAGACTCTTAGGATTTCAAAGATTATTTGCATAGGAGTACACCAAAGCCATATTTAAGTAAAATTGTTATTACTAATGCAGTAAAGCATTGCCTAAAGTAAACCCATCCTATTAATAAAAACAAAATCAGTTTTAGTAAACATAAATATCCAATATGACATGGATTAGTAATGGGGCAGGGATCATAAAATGTACTAATGATAACATGTAATCATTATCTAAATACCTCCAAGAAAAAATAAATTCCCATCTCACGCTGTGAGATCCCAACAGGCAACTTCAAGAGCAAAAAGAAGTTTTAGACATCACTAGTATATTCTGCGGAGAAGGCAGTGGCACCCCACTCCAGTACTCTTGTCTGGAAAATCCCATGGATGGAGGAGCCTGGTAGGCTGCAGTCCATGGGGTCGCTAAGAGTTGGACACGACTGAGCGATTTCACTTTCACTTTTCACTTTCATGCATTGGAGAAGGAAATGGCAACCCACTCCAGTGTTCTTGCCTGGAGAATCCCAAGGACAGGGGAGCCAGGTGGGCTGCCATCTATGGGGTCGCACAGAGTCAGACACGACTGACGCGACTTAGCAGCAGTTTATTCTGATTTCAGAAAACTTTTAAAACAATGCCATGTTTTTATTCTAGCAATTCTATTAATAGCAGAGGTACATGTCATTATTGAAAATATTTTATTCTCTTCTTTGTTTTAAAAGATTTTGAAATCTCTTAAATAGTACCCTTTGATAGATTGCTCACATTTCACCAAAAAAGTTAAGAGTCAAGACTGTTCACAAAATACCTTATGGCATTGAGCATGATGCTTACTTTGTTTTTATCAACCATCCCATAAAAACACATTCTGACCAACAGCTGCATATTAGACACAGGTGACTTAGACTGTAAAGAGACTGCCTGCAGTGCAGCAGACCCAGGTTCTATCTCTGGGTCGGGAAGATCCCCTGGAGAAAGGAATGGCAACCCACTCCAGTATTCCTACCTGGAGAATTCCATGGACAGAGGAGCGTGGCAGGCTACAGTCCATAGGGGCACAAAGAGTTGGACATGACTGAGCAATTAACACTTTCACTTCACTTTCTAAGATGAGTGTTCCTTTGCTTGAGTGGAAGGGATGGGAGTAGAGAGGTGAATAAAAAAATGAGCATAACTTCTAACACTAAAAATGAGTAGTAGTTTCAATTGGCAGGTTTATTTAGTTTTACGGGTGAGAAGTTCAACTGTACTATACTATGAACATAATTTTAAAGCCTATAAGTATTACATATGACTATCCATTGAGGGATGTCTGTGTTTTGGGAGATAAAAAGAAATAATGTTACTGAATTGCCTAAAAATTTAGCAACTAGTATTTTCTGTGACCATTTATTAGGGAAAAAAAATGAAAAAGGTTCTAAGCTATAAGAACCCCTTCTTTTGACAACATGTCCTTACCGAGTGAATAGGATTGGGGTTTGTAATTATGATTACATGTTTGTATTTATGATTACATGTTTTGCTGTATCTAACAGTGTGAAAATGAAGCCATTTAGTTGCTTAACAAATATTTGAGTGCCAATATTTCATTTCTATAAATAATGAATATATAACTATATTTCTAATTGATTTTGTATAATACATAAATACAAAACTATTAATATTTTACTATGTAAAGAATAAGATAGTCTGGGAAATTTGGGAAGCACTTAATGGCAAATTATTTTTCAATATTTTTTTTTAACAGCTGACGTACTCACCATTGTTAAATAACTAAGGAAAAAATAGGAGGAGTTTTAGTGTGGTTCTATCACATGGAACCAGTACAGAGAATGAGAAGAGGTATAATTAGGAATGAGTAGAAAAAAAATTCAGGGGAGATGTTATAAATAATAAGTAAAAATTGTGCTCTGTGAAAATCCTTTGGTAAGCCAGTAGTCCTTTTATAAAAACTGAGATTCAAGCTTCATAGTTAAGTTTCAGATGCAGAGAAAGATAGAGTTAGCCTTGTAACTTTCATGCTGTTTGTATCATGCGGCTCTCACTGCAGATACTGGTAAGTTATCAACAGATGGCAAAACACTTAGCATCATAGGTCCCCATTTTCCCACTGAACAACTATTATCCTGTACACTCTAGGTGGGGCTTCCCAGGTGGCACTAGTGGTAAAGAATCTGCCTGCCAATGCAGGAGATGAAGGTTCAGTCCTGGGTCAGGAAGATCCCCTGGAGGAGGAAATAGCAACCCATTCCAGTATTCTTGCTGAGAAAATTCTGTGGACCGAGGAGCCTGGCAGGCTACAGTCCATGGGGTCACATAGAGTCAGACACGATGGAGCGCATACTCTAGGTACTGTACAAAGCTGTCAGACACAAGGCAGAGTAAACCACAGAAATAACTCCTTGCTGTGCAGAGATTATATTCTAGTTGGGAAAGCAGATAATCAACAAAATAAGTATTGAGTACATTAGGAAGATAATAAATGCACAGGAAAAATGGAGTAGTGTAAGAGTTTGAGCAAGCTGCAGGAGTTGGTGATGGATAGGGAAGCCTGGTGTGCTGCAGTCCATGGGGTCGCAAAGAGTCAGACGCGACTGAACTGAACTGCAGAATTTGTATTTATGAATGATGACTGTGTGAATGTGGTGGGGAGGAGATAAGGATTTGAAAAATTAAACAGGGTAGACAGGCACAGTTTGTTGAGAGGGTGACTTGAATAAAGACCTAAAGGAAGTGAAGGAGCTAGCCATGGGAATGTGTAGGTAGGACATTCTGGGCATGGGGCCGGTCAGCATGAAGAAGTTGCAGTGGAAGACTTTCTAATGCGTTTGAAGAAAATCAAGGATGCTCGTGTGGTTGGAGTGAGAGAGAGAGAGGAAGAAGCAAGGATTAGAGGCAGCCACTGTGGTTTTGTGGTACCCTGGTATCACTGTTTCAACCATGAATGCCCCCTATACTTTTCTAAATGACAGGTGATAAAGTGGTACCATCTGAGAACCACTGTGATGCTAACTCAGGCTGTTATAGACTGAATTCCCATTTGGGATTACAGAACTCATCTGCTAAATTGAATGAGATTATTTTAATGTATAATTTACTAGTATTTTTTTATATCTTTTTATTTCGCTTCAGTAATGACCCTGTGTGATTATATAATAGTTGTGAAGTATGTGTCTCGAAATAGACCCCAGGATTAGGTCATTTGACTGTTGCTAATTCACAGGGATGGTATAGTTGTATGTCTGAGCTGAAACTGATACATCTACACATATCTACTATATGGTTATTGGAGTATTTATTATATAATACAATAGGAATGTTCATATTGATGAGCTAAAGCTGCCAGCACAACATGGGTGAAGGTAACATCTTGGCCAAAGATGTCATTAAACTCTGCCCTGATCACAATATAATAGATATTTTTGAATACTTACATAATAAAAATTGGAAAGATATGGATTTTTCATAGGCCGCCAGTTTCTACTCTTGAAGGGGAAATGTCAGTAATTCTATCTCTGAAAACTTATCTTTTTCCATTATTTTTAAAGTCAAGCTGAGTTTTGTTTAATGAAATTAATTTCTGGTACAAAACATTTAAAATAACATATTTGCTCTCATTATGGTCAATGTTTCCAAATCCAGCATTTAGAGGAAATACATCAAAGACGTGTTATTACTTAAAACAATTGAATCACCTTCCTGATGTGATGAGATAAATTGTTACAGAAGTGTTCTGTTTATACTCATGCTTCTGGCCCCTCACCTAACCCCAGCTCACTAATTTTAATTTCACATTAACAAGAGCCAGGCATTTATCTTCCAAACTAAAAGATTAATATGCATTCTTATTTGTGAGAGTGGGATCTGGATGTGCCAGCTGTCTGTACTTTTAAAATTAAAAGTTAAATTTCAGCAGTAAATACAATCAAAGTTCTTGAGCCTGTATTTAAATTTATAAAATGGGCTAGGATGCATTATGGGTGTTGGCTAAGAAGCTGCCCATTGATCTGACAGAGAGTCACAGCATGAACAAGTGAGCTTCCAAAGCGGTGATTGTCTACACTTCATGCACAAAGAAATCTCAAACACACTTTCCAGAAAGCTATGAAGTGGTGGCCAGATGACTTTGCAAGCTTTAATTCCTACTGTCATCCTGCACATCCTAAGTGTTTTGTTTTGTTTTTTACCTGTTACAATCTCTAGTAGCCCTTCTATTCTATTTGGTAGGTGGGGCATGTGTTGTAACAGCCATCTTGTCCTCCTTTAAGCCAAAGACCTATATTCCTAATTTTTTTAAAAAAGATTTTTGGCCATACCATGTAGCATGCAGGATCTTAGTTCCCCAACCAGGGATGGATATTTTTGAATACTTATGTAAAAAGATATGGATTTTTCATTGACTGCCAAGTTCTACTCTTGAAGGAGAAATGTCAGTTATTCTATCTCTGAAAAGTGATCTTTTCCCATTATTTTTAAAGTCAAGCTGAGTCTTGTTTAATGAAATGAATTTCTGGTACAAAACATTTAAAATAACACATTTGCTCTAATTTTCATCCCTTGCAGTGGAAGTGCCAAGCTTTAACCCCTGGACCACCAGGGAAGACGCCCAGTTTGAGCTTGATTTTAAGGAAAAGTCACTTGGTCTTGACTGATAGTCTGCTAAGTGTGGAAATAATCTCGTCACTGATAGTTATTAAATTAACTATCATCTTTAGCACAGAGATCACATGCTTATTCCACTAAAGGTGTTCAATGCTTTGTCTTCTCAATTAACTGTGGATTGCTGCAGTGACCTGAGAAAAAAGTAATGTATTTTGAGAAGATTAAAATTTTAAAAAAAAAATTTTTTGATTTAGGAGTAAGCAGAGCCTTTCATTCTTACTAAAACTCAGTTTTTCACTGTGCTTCTAAAGTCACAGATTGGGGGAAAAAATAATAAAATGAAGTCACAAGCTCATTCTGCATTTCATTTGAACACATATAGTGTATTTTAAATTTTTCGCTGGGTATTTCTCATTAATCTACCACATTGTGTTACCCCACTCCAGCTATCATTAATGGCATGTTAGTCATATGTGACTGTTAGGATGCATTCATTCATCTGCTGTTTTTACCTTCTGTGATATTACTTTATACAAAGAAAAATCTGTATTAGTTCTTACTAATTCTCTAAGTTTCTCCCAAACCAGATGCTAGTTAGACCTAATCCCTAGGTTTCAGAGGCATCAAGGTGAGGAGTACAGATGTGATGTCTGCCCTTTTTCTGTGACTTCCTTGTATCTTCCTAGGCAAGTTACTGAACCTCTCCAAGCCTCAGTTTACCTATCTGTACATAGGAGTAGCAAACCCATTCAGGCAGTGTCAGTGAAACACCATAAGGAAAGAATCAACACATAGGCCAACACTCTAGTGTAAGCTTCTGTTGTTACAGAGGAAGAATTGTGCTGAGTTATGGGTAGTTATGGCGCTACCAGGTAGAGCCAGTGGTAAAGAATCTGCCTACCATTTCAGGAGATGCAAGAGATGCAGTTTTGATCCCTAGGTTGGGAAGATCCCCTGGAGTAGGAAATGGCAACCTACTCCAGTATTCTTGCCTGGAAATTACATGGACAGAAGAGCCAGGGGGGCTACAGTCCATGCGGCCACAGAGAGAGTCTCACGTGACTGAACACACACACACACACACACACACACACACACACACACACACACACACACGAAGATAAGACAGAAAAAAGAAAGAAGAAAAGGGACTAAGAAAAAAGATAAGAAAAAAGACTAACGAAACAGATTAAGATGAGATTTAAGGATGATTAATAATCAGGAATATGAAAGGCTAGTAACATAAGATCTTTTACTTTTCATCTACAAAGAAGATAGATGAAGAAAGCCTTAAATACCACATGCACCTGAAGCCATATAGGAAAAAAAATAATTTAAGAGTGGAGATTATGGGAATCTGGAATGGGTTGTTAAATTAAGATTATAGTGTATTTTGCATAAAGTAAGATGAATTTGAATCTTGGATGGAAATTACTGAACATGTGATTTTCTTTGTAACTGAGGTGGTTGTTTTCTAAAATGTCTTATATGCCCATGCTCTCCGCACTCAAGCTTGTGAAAGTTCTATGACCTTGTAAAGCATTATATTTAATATCCCATAGGGTAGAATTATATATAAACTGTTAGCTTGCTTTAAGTTTCGTTTGTAGTCTTGACTTTTATATCTTTTTCCCCAGATGACAAGGACAGTTGAATGCCAATATTTCAACTGGTATTCTTTTTCACAGTGTTCTCGAAAACATTTTGTTTATATACCTTTATCCTGGGGAAGTTTAAGTGGGCACCCTCAATTTAAATAGATATTGATAAATATTCCATTGTACATTTCTAAAATTAGGAAGACAATGTGTAAAGGCTAAGGTATCAAATAAACAGAAAAGCTATTCCTTAAGGATCCCTGCGGTTTACGTACCTCCAATTTGGAGAGCACTCTTATTTTTAATAGCTTTTTAAGCTTGATTGCAAGTTGTTTGGTAGTGATATGTGTGAATAAAAGGAAGGGAGTACCAGTACTTGGGAAAAGAGTTGTAAAAGGGAGATGTAGTAGTTGTTTGAAAGAAAGGGACTAAGCATGGGCTGCTATGCCTGACGCTGTTCTTTTAATATTAAATCAAGGTTTGCTTTTATGAGAAATATCCCGTGTATGTGGACTCTTTCTAAAACTGTACTATAGCCACTGGCAACATTAATATAAGGCAGGGTTCCTCTCCCTTCCTGGCAACCCCCAATTCTGGACACAGTGAGAGTTTGGACAGATAAATGCTAAAAGAACCCTATGTACCAAAGGCAGTGTTTACTGCATGTAATACATATCATTGTTTGTCTCCTGTAGTGAAAAATACTTGTGTCGTGCTGGTAAAATGCACTCCTGACAGACCAGTGCTTGCTATTATAGGGTCCATTGCTTAAAAAAATGATACACTGACAGAAATACAATTTAAGAAAATTTAACACCAAGGGTAGTCAACCATGTAGACTACTATTAAGGGGCCAAAACTCAAGGCCAAGGGTTTATTTAAAAAAGAGGCACAGTTTATTTGCTAGTAGTAGGCAAAGTTAAAAGGAAAAAAAAAATCGAACTTGAATTCCTTGCTCTCTAGTCTGTAGAAAATTAATGAAAGCAACAGTTCAATAAGATTTTATTGCAGAAATGTTTAAGTGCAACATTTTAAGAAGGCTTTGGAATTTTTAAACAGTTACTTACCATTTAGAAAGCTGTAACACTGCAGTGCGTAGCAAATTGTTCTCATTGGATCCTAGGTACACCCCGTGATTTTCTTAAAATGTGTAGTCAGAGCTGGTTGGTCTGAAATCACTTTGTTCATTTCATTTTTGTGTGTGTAGATTATAAATATATTTGACACTGACAGATTAGCAGCACCCACAATTACTACAATTTAAAAGGTAAGCTATTGTCCAAGTCTCCTTATGGGCATAGTTTGGTGGTTAAATGCCTCGGATTTGTAACAGGGCCTTCTGAGAAGGAAAATAACCAAATATGAGATATGATGAGATACATTGGATTACAGAAGAATACAGAATATACTAATGAATAAACTGCTACATAAGGATGACAAAACATGTATTTTTAAGCTGTCACATAGCTCTCATATTAGAGAAGGAAACTCCATGAATTTAGATCAGATGTAGTATCTAATTTTACCATTTTAAAAACTCATCTGCCATCCAGTGATATTTGATGCCAACTTGGTACTGATTACATGTTCCTTTGGGAGAAAGGTTACAAAAGTAATGCAATATATAGTGTGAGTTTCAAAGTTTAACATGGGTAGCAGAGAAATGGAAAATATATCATTCACTGGTATGGAGAATCAAATAATACATATCTTATGTCTGCTACCCTGTTGAAAGTGAAAGTGTTAGATGCTCCATCATGTACAACTCTTTAGGACCCCATGGACTCTAGCCTGACAGGCTCCTCTGCCCATGGGATTATCCAGGCAAAATACTGGAGTGGGTTGCCATGCCCTTCTCCAGGGGATCTTCCTGACCCAAGCATCGAACCTGGGTCTCCTGCATTGCAGATGGTTTCTTTACCATCTGAGCCACCAGGGAAGCCCTATAAGACAGTGCAGCCCTGGTGGTGTAGTTTTATTGCCACCACCAGGATGGGGCCAGGGAGGCAGTTGATTGTGCCATGAAAGGATGTCCCAAGAAGCAATGCTGTGTCTTTGCAGATGTCCTCCAAAAGGCAGTTGCCTCCAATCTAATGATGTTATACCACAGATTCTTCTAAAAGGTAATGCCTCTTGTCCAGACACATTGTTTAGGGCCTCTTTCTTCAGCTGTATGTTGTAGCAGGCACAGAATTTCATTCAGAAGAAGGCTGGAATCCTCACTTCTCCATTTCTGCACATCTTTTAGTGATGTTTCTGAAATTCCCTATGTGAAATGTATCACATCATAGTACCTCTGCAGTCAGTATTCTTAACCAGAGATTACAACTTCAAATGCTGCTTCTCAGTGCTTATTTTTTAGGAAGCTTTCTGAAGGAAATGGTGTCTATGGTGGATTGATTACCTGAAAAACTAGATACTAACCTATTTCTTCTGATAGCTTTAATATATTTTTTGGATCACTTCAGAGAGCTCTACACTTGACCTTGACCCCTGAAAACCTTCCACAGTCTTGTGCGTGAGGGATCGCCATTAGCTGGCATTGAAGAAAATGTTTATAAATAACCACAGACATTTCAGTGTGTTAGAGGTGCAGTTATGGGCTTTGTTTGCTGTATCACACAATGTCCTGTGGGTTCACTATTGAACTTTCCCCCTCATCTTAGAATAAGAGAAGTTCCTGACCAGGCTTTTTAATCCATACAGTTGATTGAAATGTTTGAAAATGTTTCTTAGCATCCTGAATTCTTGAAGACAGGATCACCATCCTGCATCCCATGTATACTCGTTATCTTCCTGTTTCAGATATCTCCTGGGAGATTTTGAAATCATGGAAATGAAATTGTTTAAATAATCAAAGTGGGTAAACTACACTGGAGAGAACTGCAATGGGGAGGGAACTCACTGCCCTGGGAGGTAGGAGGAATTCCCTTCTATGGAAAGAGCTCTTTTGTCTTTTCTAGAACCTCATGGTGATTGCCATTTCCCTGGGATTAAGCAATATATCTTCAGGAGCCCTTACTGTGCCCAAGTTAAGATATTTCAGGTCACCTACTTATTTTTTTAATTATAAAATAGGGCTTTTTTCTTTTTAAATTTTTTTTCAAAATTCTGTTTTATATTTTAGTTGATTACAATGTTGTGTTAGTTTCAGGTGTACGATGTGGCGTGCCATGCTCAGTCATGTCCAACTCTTTGTGACCCTGTGGACTGGAGCCCCGCCAGGCTTCTCTGTCTGTGGGATTCTCCAAGCAAGAATACTGGAGTGGGTTGCCATTTCCTTCTCCACAGGTGTACCAGAAAGTGATTCATTTATACATATACCTATAACCACTCTTTTTCAAGGTCCTTTTCCCATATACTTCTCTTTTTTTAAGATTTTTTTTTAATGTGGACTATTTTAAAGTCTTAATTGGATTTTCTATAATATTGCTTCTGTTTTATGTTTCGTTTTTGGCCGTGAGACATGTGAGGTCTTAGCTCCCCAACCAGGGATCAAATCTGCACCCCCTACATTGGAAGGTGAAGTCCTTACTACCGGACCACCAGGGAGGTCCCTTCCCATATACTTCTAAACAAACTCTTCAGCCTTGTAATTATTCATCACTGGATGAAGGACAAATCCACTGCCACCACCCCTTTGCCCATCGATTTGATCTAATCCTCTCACTTGAATCCCTTTCCCCATTTGCTGTATTTCTGCTGGTGCCTCAGCTCAACACATTTCTACTGGGTCTTCTGGAAACCTTGTGGCATTGCCAATAAGCATTCTATGTCTATTATCTTTAGGCTTTTTTTCATCAGATAGTTGCCTTTAACTGAGTTTCATCTTTGCTTTAACAGAGTTTTGCCTCTGCTTTAAAGAGGTGGTGTTCCTTTCAGCTGTCCACGAGGGCACAGTACTACTTAACTTTGTAAATCCCAGAATAAATCTCATGTTCCATGAAACCAAAAGAAGAAGCTGGTATTCTCTTGGATACCATCTCTACCCAATAATAAAAAATGCATCATCCTTTGAAAAAAACTTATACAGTCTGGTTACACTAATTTTTACCCTTTCTCGCTCCTGTCTTTTCGCTATGGTCGTAATTACAGGCGATTTGAAAAGGCTTATAAAGGACCTAGCTGAAACCAGTCCTAACTTGTTTAACTCCCTTAAATATTAGACATCAGCCCTCCATTCCTAGGATCACACACAGCTTCTTGTCCTTAAAAAAAGTATTTCATCTTAGGAATCTTTTTTTTTTTTTTTTTTTTGCTGGGCCATGGAGAAGGGAATGGCAACTCACTCCAGTATTCTTGCCTGGAGAATCCCATGGACAGAGGAGCCTGGCGGGCTTCAGTCCATGGGGTCACAAAGAGTCAGACACGACTGTGTGACTACCACGACTGTGTCATATGGGATCTTAGTTCCCTGACCAGGAATTGAATGCCCTCTACTGTGGAAGTGCAGAAGTCCCCAGCTGAATCTTAAACTCCATAATATCATTTTGACTCGCTTGCAATACAGCTGTTCTTTGATTTCAAACATTCAGCTCTTCCATTATGTCTTTTCCCCCTAATTTGGTTAAATCTATCAGGCTTCTTCCCTGTCCAGCACAAACCGAACGGTTGGTCATGTAAGCCCCCTTCCATCTTCTACCATGCCTACCCTTTTATCTTAGTGCCCAGCCAGACTTTTGTGTGACAAACTGTCATTGGTATTCCACTCCCTGCTTTTCTACTCCAATGGCATGGCTGAGCATTGCTGGAAACAAGCAAATAAAATATAAATTGATGCTCCCACAAATAATTGGTTTTCCTCTCACTCGGCCTCAAGGGATGAACCAGTTATTTGTACTTGGCCACCATCCTTGCTCATGACCTTCAACAGCTCTACTGAACATTCATAGTTCCCCTTGAGGCCCGTTTTTGGAGAGTTGTCCAATGTCTTTGCTGCTGCCTTCAAAATTGAAGCCATCAGGCTTGATATAAATCAGCTCTCTACCACCATTTACATTTAATCTGCTTGTCTATTTACTTTTAACTTTTTTTTAATCTCGTCTCTGTGAGTGAGGTGTTCTTGTTGCTTGTCCTTGGCTCCATTCCCTCCAGTATCCTGTGGGTTTTCTTTTGATATAGTATCTCCTTTTTCTTTAGTATCTTTAGTATTTTTTTCTTTATAAACTTTTGACCCTCAACATACGAATATACTCAAAATGTTCTGGTTCTGAAAAAGCAAGTCTTTATCCTACAGATATATCTTCATACATGCCTGTGTGCTTAGTCATGTCCTACTGTTTGCAACCTCATGATGATAGCCCGTCAGGCTTCTCTGTCCATGGGATTCTCTGGGCAAGAATACTGGAGTGGGTTGCTATTTTCTCTTCTACGGGGATCTTCCTGATGCAGGGATCAAACTCACATCTCCTGCATTGGCAGGTGGACTCTTTACCACTGAGCCACCTGGAGTGGCTCAGATATATGTTGGTGTTGTCCAGTTCCTTTATTGTTCAGTATTTTTAGAAGAATAATCTCCCTCTCTTCAATTTCATCCACCTGTGACCTGGCTTCTACTTCTAAATAATCTACTGAAATTGCTTTTCTTGGTATCTAATTGCTGAAACAAATGGACATTTTCTCAGGGATCCTCTGTGAGGTTCTTTTTCTTTTAATAATGTTGATCACTCCTTTATAAAAGCTTTCTACAATCTTAGATGCCATGACCCTACACAGTCCAGACTCTTTTCTGAGTATCTCATCCCCATCAGACACTTAAAAGAGTGAAGGAAAATACCTTAGGAACACTGATCTTATTGAAGCGCACTTTTTCTCCTGGAAGATATTATCTGTCTTCATGATTTTCATTCCTCTTGTATTGTGATACTCTTAAATCTCTACCTGCAGTGCATTATTCTCCTCTAGGCTTAAGCTATATATATTTAGCAACTTCCTTGGCATCTGCAGTAAATGTTAACAGGAAATAATATCCACAACTCAACTTATACAGAATTAACATAACTCTAATATAGTACCATGTAGTACCATAACCTGATAAAGATAATATTAAAATTTATAGAAACTAATTGTGTTTCTGAATAATACTTGAAAAGTACCAGCAACTAGTCTATCAGTGTATAAAATGAATAATACACGAGAAACAAGCAAGATTATTTCTGGAATGCAAAGGACGAACAGCAGGATGATTTGCAACATAATTTATTATATTATCAAACTAAAGAAGAAAATGGGGCTTCCCAGGTGGTGCAGTGTTAGAGTGTTAAACTGGCAATGCAGGAGATGCAAGAGACATGAGTTCTATCCCTGAGTTGGGACGATCCCCCTGGAAGAGGAAATGGCAACCCACTCTAGTATTCTTGCCTGAAGAATTCCATGGACAGAGGAGCCTGGCAGGCTGTATAGTCCATGGGGTTGCAAAGAGTCGGACACAACTGAGTGAGTGCATGTGTGCATGCGCGTGCACGCGTGCACGCACACACACACGCACACGCACACACACACACACACACACACAAAAACACCATGGCTAGAGCAGTACGTGCCAAAAAGGCAATTGATAAAATTCTGCAGCCATTGCGAAACTTCCAGCTAAAGAGAAATAAGAGAAAGTCAATTAAACACTATTAAGAAAATTTACTGAAACCTAACAGAAAAGCATAAAACAGTTAAATACTAAAGTCACTTCCACTAGAATCAGGGAGCAGCCAGAGATATCTACGCTTGTCACTTCCAGTCAGTGTTGTCTTAAATGTTTCAGTTAATGTAACAAGATAAGAAAATGAAGTATAATCAGTATAAATTTTAAAAAGAATTATTTTCTTTGGAGGTAACTGGGAAAACTCAAGAATTAATAAGAAAATTTGGCAGAGTAGCCAGATAAAATACAAGGTAAATAGAATTTGCCGTTTTACTCTATGCTAAAAAGTGACATCTTAGCAATGGAGAAGAAAAGAAATTCATTGAGTGGTAATAAAACTTTAAAAATGCTTAGGCATTAAGCCAGCATTTACATCAAGAAATATTTTCACAGTAAAACTCTAATAATAAGATCGGTCTATGTTTTTCTGTTTACAAATACTGGGTAAATATAGAAAAATTTCAACTGGACCAAGGGCAGTGCTGTTATAATAGATGGAATTATGAAAGTAAGTTTTAACATTGTGTAATAAAGTCAACAGAAGTTAGACTCAGATGGTGGTGAAAATTTCTTGACAGTCTATCTATTCCAGATACTGAGGTGGTTGAGGTAAAAGAAAAACAGACAAAACTCTTTGCCTTTTATATCTTCTATTTGACTGCTATTTAGGAGGTATTTTCCACAGATGAAAACTGTGCTGTGTTTTACAGATATAATCTCATGTAGCCTAAAGGCTATTGTTATTGTGCCCATTTTTGAGACAAAGATACTGAGGCAAAGTGTGATTAGGTTACTTAGCCAAAGTTCCCAAGATGCGAGGGTATACTTCAGTCTGCGGTTACTATAGTCATGCTTCCCTGAGGGCTCAGTGGTGCAGAATTCGCCTTTCAAGGCAGGAGACTCGAGTTCAATCCCTGGGTCGGGAAGATCCCCTGGAGAAGGAAATGGCAACCCAGTCTAATACTCTCGCCTGGGAAATCCCATGGACAGAGGAGCCTGGCGGGCTACAGTCCGTGGGGTTGCAAAGAGTCAGACACAGCTTAGTGACTAAACAATGATAGAACTGTAGACTTAGTGTGCCGTAATGCTAGAGAACTAATCCCTCATACATAGGTGTTACCTCGTTAAGGTACTGCTACACCATGGTTAACTTACTAGTTAATTGAATGCACATCTGGAAGAGTATAAAGTGTGTGCTTGCTAAGTCACTTCATGTCCGACTCTGTGAGACCGTATGGGCAGAGTATAGCCAGCCAGGCTCCTCTGTCCATGAGATTCTCCAGGCAAGAATACTGAAGTGGGTTGCAGTACCCTCCTCCAAGGGGTCTCCCTGACCCGGGGGTCGAGCTTGCATCTCTTGTGTCTCCTGCATTGGCAGGCAGGTTCTTTACCACTAGTGCCACCTGGGAAGCCAGAGTATAAAATAGGTACCAGAAAATGTGTTTCTGTGGCAGCAGACACATTAGATTTTAATTCTGTTCTGAGGCTCACCAGATAGCTCCCTATGAAGGCTGTTCATTATTTTTCTGGTAATAATTTTCTGAACAAATAGAGAAATTCAGATTATTCTTTGTTTTTAGTTTCTTAAGCCTGTTGGATAACAGCCAAACCATTTCATAATGGTTTCTCTAAATGTATTAACAATGTGTATGTATGGATACACACACACAGATATATACGTACACACACATATATATGTAATGCTAGAAGAGAAGAAATTTGTTCTCTTTTTAAAAAAATCCCTTTGGAAGTTTATGACCTTTGTAATCAATGCTTTTTTTTTTTTTTCCCTTTTTTAAACTAGGCTCTGGAGAGTGTTTGGGTTGGAAAAGGTCACCTATTTGCAATGATATATTCTGTCAAGAGCATGTATAAGTATAATATACTCGACCTTAACAATGCAATATATTTTGTTGGAATGAAGAACTTTTTTTGCTTTTTATTTCAAGTGAGACTTTATTAAAGTACAGAGCTATGAATGAGTTCTTATCGAATATATTCCTTTGGTGAATTAAGGTAACTTTAATGCTTAAAAATTTTTGTTTATTAAGATGTAATTGACATAAACATTTTAGTAGTTTCAGGTGTACAAAATAATTATTAAATATTTGCCTATATTGTGAAATAATCACCACAGTAAATCTAGTTAACATCCATTGCCACACATAGTTATGCACATTTCCGGCGGTGCTAGTGATAAAGGATCTGCCTGCCAATGCAGGATACACAAGAGACGTGGGTTCGATCCCTGGATCAAGAAGATCCCCTGGGGTAGGAAATGGAAACCCACTCCAGTATTCCTGCCTGGAAAATTCCATGGACAGAGGAGCCTAGCAGGCTGAAGCTGCAGAGAACTGGACACGATTGAGTGTATACACACACACACACACACACACACACTACACACAGTTACTATTTTTTTCTTTTGGTGGGAACTTTTAAGATCTACTGTCCCAGTAACTTTCAAATATGTGATACAGTATTATTAACTGTAGTCACTGTTCTGTACATTACATCCCCAGGACTAGTTTGTTTTATACTCAACTGGAAGTTTGTACCTTTTGACTCCCCTCACCCATTTTGCTCACCCCCACAGTGCCCATCTCTGGTCATCATCAGTCTTATCTCTGTGAATTTCGGGGGTTTTTTGGTTGCTATTTGTTTTTACATTTCACATATACCCTAATTCATACAATATTTGTTTTTTTCTTGTTTGATGTATTTCATTTAGAATAATGCCTCTGAGGTCCATCCGTGCTGCACCATCCATGTTGCAAATGGCAAGATGTCCTTTTTTATGGCTGAGCAATATTTCATCATGTATGTGTGTGTGTGTGTGTGTATATATATATATGTGACATTTTCTTTACCCATTTTTTTGCTGATGAACACTCAGGTTTTTTCTACATCTTGGCTATTATAAATAATGCTGCAATAAACATGAGAATGCATATGTCTTCCCAAGTTAGTGTTTTTGTTTCCTTTGGCTAGCTATCCAGAAGTGGAATTGCTGGACCATCTGAGGTTTCTATTTTCGAAGTTTTGAGGAAGCTTCATACTAATTTCCATAATGGCTATACCAATTTACTTTCCCACCAAGAGTGCATGAGGGTTCCCTTTTCTCCACATTCTCGACCACTTTTGTTACTTCTTGTCTTTTGGATAATAGCCTTTCTAACCGGTGTGAAGTATGGAAGTTTTAGAGTGAGAACTGAGCCTGCACCGGGTTGAGATGTTGTTGTTGTTCAGTTGCTAAATCGTGTCCAACTCTTTGTGACCCCATGAGCTGCAGGACACCAGACTTCCCTCTCCTTCACTAGCTCCCAGAGTTTGCTCAAATCCATTGAGTTCGTGATGCCATCCAACCATCTCATGGGTCTATACTAAAGATAGCACAATTTCCACCCTTCCCCCCATCCCCTCCCTTTCTACTCAACTCCTCCCATTGAAGAGGTAGGAAGTCATCTTGAATTTATATTGTCCAAGTAAACTAGGTAAAACAGTATTTCTCAAGCTTGAGTAGTTTTAGTCAAGCTTTAGAAGGGAAAATAATCTCCCAGAATCCCCCAGATTATTCCATTCCATTTGAGACAATTGCAGTACTGTCACTTTAGATAGTTACTTAATATTTTCTAAGTTGAATTAAACCATTAGAGATCAAAGCACAGCCTCTGTTGCTTGGAAAGACTTCTGGGAGGAGATGAGATTGGCATGAAAGATGAGGAGAGAATACATTTCAAATGGGGTAGCTGCCCACCCAAGTGCTGGAGTCCATTGCAAATTTAACAGTGAGATAAATGGACTGGTCTACCTAAGTGTAGAGTTGCCAGATACAGTCCAGCATCCCCAGTTAAATTTAAATTTCAGGGTAGCAATAGGTAATATTTTTAGTACTAGTGGCCCCCAGGCAATACTGGGGAATCTTAAATTTAGAAAACAGAACTATAGTCCTGTAGTAATTCTTGGGGAGCCATCTTAGGCAGAATGATATAATTATATGGGTAATACGGAGCCATTGAAAGTCATTGAACATATTAATGAAATGAGGAAATCAGTGTTTTAAGGAAAAACCCTCTTCAGAATGAGTGCAGACTGGCTTGTTACAAGGAGAAAATGCACTTTTTACTTGCTGATATGCCTATTTGTCACTCCAGCACTAGACTGTAGACCTTTTGAGGGCAGGGAAGTGTCCTATTTATTTGGTTATATCAGCATCTGGTAGAAAACCTGACAGATAGTAGGTGCTCAATAAATACTGACAGAAAAGCCAGAGGAGAGGGCAGTGTAGATCGAAATACTTAGCAATGCTTCAATGATTGCAATAAAGTGAAAACATACATAATTTAAAAAAAATAAGAATAATTATCAGATGGTTAATAGCTCAGCTTCACAGAAGAGTTGCAATGAGACATGGTTCTAGAAGCTGGGAGATGGAGGAGATGGATCTTGAGAATAAGAAAGAGTCAGGCCTCCTCATAACACTGAGGCTGAATGTTGGGGTGCTTTTAGAGCTGTTCTGCCTGTACACTGAGTTCAAAGTGGGATGTCAAAAATACTGTGTGGTGTGGGGAACTTGACTCAGTAATTATCTATGATACCCTATATGAGAAAAGAATCTGAAAAAGGATGAATATGTGTATATGTATAACTGAATCACTTTGCTATATACCTGAAACTAACATAGCATTGTAAGTCAGCTATACTCCAGTGTGTTTGTGGTCAGTCGTATCCAACTCTTTATGACCACTTGGACTGTAGCCTCCCAGGCTCCTCTGTCCATGGGATTTCCCAGGCAAGAATACTAGAGTGGGTTGCCATTTCCTCCTCCAGGGGATCTTCCCCACCCAGGGATCAAACTGTGTCATCTGTGTCCCCTGCATTACAGGTGGATTCTTTACTGCTTAACCATCAAGGTAGCCCCATACTCCAATAAAGCTTTAAAAAAAAAATAGGTGATATGAATGTGGTACTAAATTCTGCGGAATCTATTCAGTTGTCAAGGAAAGAGTACTAATTTCCAGTTATGACCCAATTCTCTAGTTTAGTAGTTTCAAATCATAGGAATATTAACATTTTAGGCATTGAGGAAAGGGAAGGGCGTGCGATCAGGGAGCTTATTATCCAATAAGAAATTGACAAAGACAAGGACATAAACCAGTGCCAGTGCTGTAAGGGCCACGCAGTATATGAAAGTGGTTATATAGCCAGAGGGAGGTGCTACTCATTTTGCCTTAGGGAAAGCAGGGGAATTTCATAGATCCAGTGGCATTTGAGCTGAATGTAGAAAAGAGTCATAGCGAGCCAGGGAGAATAGATTTAGTAGGGGTTCAGTAGGCAAGTATGATAGGTGATCAGGCATGAAAGCAGAAAGTTCAGGGAGGAAAGAACATGTTGGGGGTGAGGTACGGTTGTGGAAGGAAAGACTGGGGCCGGATAGAGTGGCCCATTCATGCCTTAGTGCTGAAATCACCTCGCATGCCGTGGGGAGCTATAGAAGGTTATAGACAGAAGCAATGAATTGAATCTGTGTCTAGAAAGGTAGCTGGCTGCAGGGTACAGAGTGGTGAGCAGGGCAAGGCAGACTGGTAAAAAAAAGTCATTCAGCTAGGAGACCATAGCGGAGTCCAGGGGAGAAATTACTAGAAGGAGGTCTTGGAGAAGATAAAAGACAGGTTCTCATGGCATTTGTGAGAATGAACTAGCAGGATTAGCTTTGGGGGTCTGAGGAGAGAAGGAATGGTCCGAAATGAATTTGAAAAGCCTGGTTTGAGGGTCCCAAGGTTCATTTCTACATTAAAAAAAAAAAAAACAACTCTGTATTTATTTGGCAGTCCTCAGTCTTTGTTGCTGCCTGGGGGCTTTCTCTAGTTGCAGCGATGGGGGCCACTGTCTGGTTGCAGTGCACAGGCTTCTCACTGCGGTGCTGCTCTTGCTGCAGAACACAGGCTCTAGGGTGCACAGGCTTCCGGAGTTGCGGCTGATAGATTTAGTTGCCCTATGGCATGTGGGATCTTCCCGGACCAGGGGTCGAACCCGTGTCCCCTGAACAGGCATGTGGATTCCCAACCTCTGGACCACCAGTGAAGTCCTCATTTTGACATTGAATATGACGGGGCAGTATGGGGATGTGGTCTGCGGAAGAGAAAGATGTTGTGTAAGGAGAACTAAGCTTGTCCTGTGAAGCCCCAGTGAGTGAAAGGTCTAAGGAGTCAGAATTTAGCTTAAAGTACAAGCCCTTCCTAGATGTCAGGAAGTGAAAAGGGATTCTTAAGAGGTCCTAACTGTGAACTGCCCTTGAGGTTCCTCCTTCTGTTCTGCTGGGATAAGGGATCCATGGAATTTACTCTGGGCATTTACGAAAGTCTGGAAGGCCTCATTTTTCTTACCCATAAAATAGGTCATTTGGTTGTTGTGAGGATGTATGAGATAACCCACATAGAATGCTTAGCGCAGTATCAGGTACAGAGGTAGGGCTGAATAAACATTAGCCCATGCAGGCTAAGCCCTTGCATAATTGACCAGATTTCATATTGCTATTGATTTGAGATGTTTCTTTAAAATGTAAGCACAGGAAAATCTTTTGACTGATTTGTCTAATTTGCTAAGGTCTAATTATCAGCGAGAACTTAGTCTTTTGGTTGCTTTTTCCATTAAAAATGCTTTGTAGACAGAATTACCTCTAATGTGTGAAAATTGATCTCATGCTTGTGTTTTCTAAAAGAAGTAAAGCCTCAGTTTTAGTGGTGTGTTATTCTTGAGGCTTTATTTATTAATTTTGAGCTCCAAAAGAGAATGTGTGTGTGTTTTTTTTTTTTATTAAAAAACGACAGACGTCATAACATTAAGTTTAGATTATGCCTTGAAGGCAGTGCTGGGTTATATAACACACTGGATTGCCTTGTCATCTTTTGCTAGGTAACAAAATATCTTTTCTCTTGTCTATTTTTTTAGTGTTTCTCTTTATTACCATATTATCGTACCATCTTTCTATCTTATGGATTAAGGGCAAGAGAGGAAATCCAGCATGTGGTGAGTGCCTATCTGGGTACCAGAAAATGTAGAGTTGCCTGGTTTCCATCAGTGCTACTTGCCCATTGAAACTTCTGAGATGTGTTACTGCTGCCTCTATGCCTCAGTTTCCCTACATATAGAATGGCTGCCACCTCCCACCACCTGATAAGTATGGTAAAGATTAATTTTCCTATTACAAGTTCATATTATATCTTTTATAATGGCCAAGAAAAAAAACACAGTGCATTTAGAAACACACTATTTATTTCCCTATGTGCCCTGCAGTTAGAGGACAGATAGGAATTAATTCCATTGTCTCAGTTTAAAAAAACTTAAGATTTAAAATGAAAAAGGGGAAGAAATAAAAGGAGAAGTTTTCCTGATCAACCCCCCCATCCTACCCCCTACCATACACACCTAAAACACATTGTTGGTGAATCCCTTTGAACCTGTCAGAAATAGTAGGAAAAACACCAAGTAATATCAGACTGCCAGTCCGGGCTGTCAGCAATATCTATTATGCTACCTGTCACAGGAGATTTTAGGTTGGAGAGCAGCAAATCCATGACTGGGGACTCAGAGTTCAAAAGCAGGAGGTCTCTCCTCTCTTCTGCACACCAGGCAGCATTTAAATCACTCAATTTGCAGGCGATTCCATTGATCATATATCGTGAATCTGCAACTTCATTTAAAGCAAGAGAGAGGGAAAGAAAGAAAACAGAAAGAAAGGAAGAGAAATGAAGAGGCAAAAAGTAAGGAAAGAAAACAAACAACTGTAAAGAACCATCCGTTAAAAACCCTTCCAAGGGCTCTGCAATTTACATCCATGTGATAGCCACATATAATACCAAATTTCTAACCCTACTTTCTTCCTCTAACCGGTCCTAGGGTCTGTAATAGGGAAGATGGGCAGAGTGGGTGGAGGAAGGCTGATCCTCCGCAGGGAACAGGTGAGCTGCGCATCCACCACGTGGACAAGTCTGCTACTTGGGGAGCGCAGAGGAGTAGCAATTAGGCAGTGTAGTAACGCGCTTCTGGGCGCGGGCTCTGGTTCCTAATACATTCCTTTCTTAATGTGACTTGATGTAGATGGAGTGAGGGCCTATCAGGTGTGAAAAGCCCTGCTGCTCCTGGCGTGGAGTGGCCTCTAGACGGTGATTTGGCGACGTCAATCCAGTCATGCTTGATTTCGACACTTAACGTGGGAAAGCAGGATTTCTCTACCCCCGATCAACTTCTCAATTAGCAAGCTGCCTTGTGTAACGGCCTTGTTTTGCAATCCCTCAGGGCTGCTTCAGGGGTCATTAGGGTGAGAAAACTTGAACACCAGCTCGGGCTCTGAGCAGAGCCGGGAAGGGAGCCCGAGAGCTTTCCTAAATACATAGAACTCTTTTTCAAGTTGTTCGCTTTCATGGGATTGATTCTTGGCACATTAAGAAGCTTAAAGCTCCAGTATCTTCTTTAAACTGCACCCCTTATCGCTTTTGCAGCTGACAGGTTTTTTTTTTTTTTTTTTTTTGACAGGCTGAGAGTAAAAAGAGATAACTAGTAGGTTAGTACTTTATTTATACATGTGGACACACAAGCACATAGAAAGACGTGCACGCACAGGTTCAAATATCTTTTAAGTTGTCTTTTCATGGCCTCTGGTTACTGGTAAATATCAGCTGTCAAATGATTCTAATACCTCACTTCTCTATATTCAATATGTCTGAGTTCAAAGTCTTTATTTCTACCGTGTCTGAGTTCATTCACAAATGATTTTAAATTTTTCAGAACCTTTTTTCTCACTTAACTTCAGGTAATATTTGCATGAATAATGTGTGTTAATTGAAGGTTGATGTAATGGGCATTAATTCATTAGCATTAAAATATATGTAGTTAATATTTTTTCCTTATCTATGATTTAACTAATTGGCTTATTGCGAACTTTAATAGAAAAATTAAAAATTTAATTGATTTTAAGCATAACTTTTTTTCCTTCATAACATGTATCTGCGTAAAAAAACATAGTAAATGCATACAAAAATATTTTGAGAATTGTACTCATTACTACGAAAACATCTCTACTTTCAATCACTATAGGTTTTATATTTGTGATTTCCTGTTTTGACAACCCACTTTCATATCCACTTGGTATTATCACGCTGTTGGAAAATTAGATGAATAAGTTAATTTCAAATATTTTAGCAGAGTCTACCTTGATGTAATATTCTAATATTCTTCTTTGAGTAAATTATTCTTGCATATATTATATAAACAGATTTTCCCAAAGTGCTTTGCCTAGATTTCTTACAAAAATATTTACTTTATTGACACTGAGCAGAACTTTATATAGTTAATAATATATGCGTGGTTCTAGAGATAACTGAACTCAGTGTATTTTATAAATTGGAAGTTGGATACGTATTGATGTTACACATTCTGTTTATGAAGGGTTTGACATCAAGCTTTAGAAGTGTTTAAGGGATAGTTAAAATTCTAGACACTGTGGCATAGCAATTTCTAAGAAGTACTTCAAATAGTAAGTCCTAAAGGTGACACAACAAAGGAAATAACCTTAGTAGCTCTATTTATGTATTTAAGAAAATACATACACATTCCAAAAATGAAGTCTTTACTTAACTCAGTGCTATGGAAATAACATTTTACAAAGAAAAATGCTTTGAAAACTATACAAAAAACGTCATTTATGTTTATGAATGCTATTGTATTTGTATATACAAAAATTTGCAGGTTTGGATTATAATTCTTTTTGTATAGTTTTACTACATAAAAACTTAACTTTAATATATCTCCTCCATAATACTGTATTATGTTAATTTACTATGGAAAGCATTAGGCTTGGACAAATTACTACTCAAGAATTATGCTTCTTTCCGCAAAATTGTTTTGGTTTCCTTGGTGTGGAGGGGGGAGGTCTTCTATCATTTTTGATTTCTTATTCCAAAAAAAAATTTGTCTAATCCTACAAATAACTGTTTTCTTAGCTTTATTTTTATAATTCTCCTAAATCCTATTTTGAAGCAATTCAAGAATCCTTTAAAGGTTTCTCGAATTAAAAATTCAATTTAAATATATATAATATGCTATGTGCATACTTTAAATAATAAGTCATGTTGTGTAAAAGTTATATACCTTCCTTTTTGACTGAGTTTTAAGAGACTGTTACAAATTTAGTCTGACAACTAAAAGTCAGATTCTCCAAACTAGCTTTTACCTGAATTAACCAGTTACACTTCAGCTAGAGTGAAGAATCACAGAATTTTAAAATTATGTAAAATCCCTTGAAGGGTATTTAGCTCAATATGCCTAACTGGATCAAAAAAGGAACTGTTTTAACAGAAAATTTGAAACCTCTAAATTCTCAGTGATCTTTGGCTTTGCTAGAGTTGCCATATAGTTTTCTATTCAACCCAGGATGCTTTCAATAAAGACACCACTGCTGAGAATTAGACTGGGTTAAAGGTATATATGGGCTTCCCTGATAAAGAATCCACCTGCAGTGAAGGAGATGTGGGTTCGGTCCCTGGGTCAGGAAGATCCCCTGGAGGAAAAAATGGCAACCCACTCCTGTATTCTTGCTTGGAGAATCCCATGAACAGAGGAGCCTGACAGGCACACAAAGTATGTATACCAGATTGTCCTGGACAAACTGTAACTTCTGAATACTCTTGCTATTATAAATAATTAACCCATATATATGATTTTTTAATGATAGTTTTTTTTAATGATAATATTTTTAATGGTAGTTTTAAAAGCATTTTCTTATACGACTTGAGAGCAATTGTCCTTAAAGTCCTAAAGAAGTAAATGGTGTCAGCTGTTAAATTTGTTTTGCAGATAATAATTTTTTAAAGAAATAAATAAGGTATATTCCTTGAATCTGTGGTAATTATGTTAATGGAATTCAGAGCTAGGGTATATGTGATTGCCCTCCAAGAAAACAAGGGTGAATATCTGTGATACCATTTTTTGTACCTCTTTTCTTTAGTAAAGCTAACCTACAAAATCAGTTACACAATGTCCCAAATCCTGCTATATACTCTAAAAGAAAATTGTAATTAAAGTTGTTTCTTCAGGGAAGTAAGGTAAAAGATTTAAATACAATTTGAAACTAAATTGTAGATAAGATCTTAGATAGATTGTCACTATTCTCCCATAAAGCGCTTTTTCTTTGAAGTAAGTCATAATAATTAATCCTAGAAGAAATGTTTGTCAGAAATTTTACTTGCTAGTTCCAAGAATAAATAAATGCCTTACCTATTCTAGGTTAAGCGATTTGTTTACCTTTTATAAATAATCAAGCAGTTACTGTCACTAACTCATAATCTCTGGATATGAAAGGTACACTTTACATTAGAATAAATGATTTTTGCATTTCAGTTCCAATTACACTGCCATCATAGAGTCAGAGTTTCTCTGACTTGGGTTGGGAGGGTTAGGTTATCATGTCAACCCTTATACTAAATAATGTGCCTGACCAATTCAGGCAGATTGGTCAGTGTCTGAATGAATGACTGAGTGAAATAGGGTAAAACTGACACGTTAAAATATTAGGTGGCTTATTTGAAGATCAAATAAAAGGTCTTTCTCATGGTTAGTTCTCAAATAGCTATCTACAGAACGACCCTCATCACCTCCCTGTATTTCTTTCCTTTTCTTTTGAAATGTTGTAGTACTTCAAGTTCATTAGTTATAAAATGGGTAAAAATAATAGTTTAAAATAAGACATGTGTCTACTTACTTTCCTGTTCACTTATTATATAGTATATGCAAAAAACATATGGAAAAGAGAGATAAAAGAGAAGATAGTGATGGGTCTCTGGGGCAGTGGTCCTCAACCTTACGAACTGCCAGAGGGATGGTGTCAGGATGATTCAAGCACATCATATTTATTGTGCACTTTATTATTATTATTATATCAGCTCCACCTCAGCTAGTTGGGGACTGTTGCTGTAGAAAGTCTGTAAAGATATAAAAAGACTTCTTTGCTGATTTTTAGGAAAATATTACTTATTTTAAAAGTTTTTACCTTGAAAGACCTTTACAATTTTAAGCAGACAAAGCTTTTTGAAAAACACATGATAGAACAGATTATCACTTTATAAAATTATTTAAAACTTTTATTATAAAATTATATATAACATATTCCAATTAGCATTTATTATACTGTGGCTGAAACCAGTATAATTTATTTTGATACCAATGACTTCCTTAGTTGTATCAAGGAAGAGATAATACAGTAATTAAATTGCCCACAATATCTGTAACAATAGTCATAGATTTTTTATGCTTATGTAATTGTGACTGATTTACCTTCCTTTTCATCAAAAACCTATCTTAAAATTAGAGCAGAGATGCTATAATAATCAGTTGAACTATCCACCTTTGTTCTTTAAAAAATCTATTTGTAATTTCAGCTCATGTATATTATTCTTTATTTTACTGTTTCTTATTATTTCTGCCTCTTATTATTCTAGCCTTTTTCCATAACTGAATCTAAAAATTTGAAAAATCTTGTCTTTTAAGTATCACAGCAATAAATAGCAGGCTTGACACATTTCTTTTGTTCTAACTGCTGAAGATTCTTTTGAGGACTAAAATTTTTATGATTTTGTGAAATGTTGGTACAATTGCCATACTTGCCCAGAAGTATTATCCTTATCAAATGTTGAAGGAAAAATATTCAATTTTACTTTTCTCTGAATCACTTCTCCCAGTATGTTGCTGTGCAGATCATAAACAGCAGAAACACCTGCTCATAAGGCTTTGGGAAATGAGTGTGAGAAGAAATTGACAGTTTTCTGTTGAAAGTGAAAGTATAATATTTAAACCCTGTTTGCAACTTTTAACTGAGTCAGGTGTGAAGAGAGATGCTGCTGCTGCTGCTAAGTTGCTTCAGTCGTGTCCAACTCTGTGCAACCCCATAAACAGCAGTCCACCAGGCTCCCCCGTCCCTGGGATTCTCCAGGCAAGAACACTGGAGTGGGTTGCCATTTCCTTCTCCAGTGTATGAAAGTAAAAAGTGAAAGTGAAGTCGCTCAGTGGTGTCTGACTCTTAGCAACCCTGTGGACTGCAGCCTACCAGGCTCTTCTGTCCATGGGATTTTCCAGGCAAGAGTACTGGAGTAGGGTGCCATTGCCTTCTCCTAAGAGAGATGCTAATTTTAACTAACTAGCCCTCAGGTCTACAACCGAGAGACTTTTGTCCAGAGCAGTCCCTTCTTGCCAGACTTTTACAGATGGAAAAAAAAAAAAAACAACAGAAGTATAGTGAGAAAAGGATCAGATTTGGATTGGGAGGGTTAGGTTATGATGTCAACTCTGATACTAAATAATGGTGTAAGCTTCTGTATAAAGACATGGGATGTCCCCTACCCTTCATATCAGTGCTAGAATAGGGAAGAAGCACAAGCCATCAGCTCACTTTATTTACATGTTATTCTGTTGCTGCCTTCATGGAGCAGAAAATAATTAATTTAGAATAAAGTTAGTACTGAATAAGCCTATAAGTGGAAAAGTAGGTAAAACGTCTTCTATTTCAGATTATGTATGTACTATAATGATTCACACCATTAGCATATATACTTTTTAAGTTGGAATAAAATATCTTTGGCTTAAAACAAGGATTTACTATATAGCACAAGGAACTATATTCAGTGTCTTGTAAGAACCTATAATGGAAAAGAACCTGAAAAAGATATGTATACATGTTTTTCAGAATATATATTCTCTTTCAAAATATATTTATATATCACTATTCTTTTTCAGAATATATATTTCTTTATATATATGAATCATTTTGCTGTACACCTGAAACTAACACAATATTGTAAATCAACTATAGTTCAATTAAAAAAAATAAGATATCTCTGACCTTTTTCTATCCATAGACATAGGACACTGGCAGAGAGTTTTCTAGGATGAGTTTCAATTAGAAAATTCTATCTCTCCATTTGTTTAACTGCCTTAAGTCTTGTATATCTGTGGTTTCAAGAGTGTAGACCAACACTGTCCAATAGAAATATAATATGATTCATATATTAATTTTTCTAGAAACATTGTTAAAAGGAAAGTTTTTTAAAGGTGAAATTAATTTTTTAAAAAGCATATTTTCTTTAACCTAATGGATTCAAGAAATTATCATTTTATTATATAATTAATAGTTTGAAAGTTACTCATGAGATATTTTATTTTTCTGTGCTAAATGTCAAAATTTGGTGTGTACCTCACACTTAGAACATATCTGAATATAGACTAGCCTTATGCCAAGTGGTCAGTAGCCATATGTGGCTTCTGGTTACTATATTGGTCAGCCTAACTATAGACAATGAGTGAAAAGTATCAAAGCTTGGCCAATGACTTGTTTGGAGGTAAAGAAGAAAGCACCTCAGCGGTGAAATTAAAAGTTTGTACTATAGGTGTAGAAGGTACTGCTGCTTTATTTTGTTTTCCTGGACTATCTAAAGTCAAAAGCAACCTAATTTGAATCATAGTTCCCAAGTTGAAATAGATTCTGTGATTGTTTAGGGTAGGGACACCTAACCAATCGTTCATGGAGCTCAGCTTGGTTCTTGCACATGTATACAACGAAGTCTTCCTGGAGTGTCTCCTTGGTTTTTTGTTTACCTAAAATGCCAGGCCCAGAGAGATCGATGGCAGTGGCTTCCACGAAAATCTCTTCCTTCACCTTTAGGCTTCCTTTTTATCTTTCTGTTGTTCCCAATGTAGTTCTAAGTCTGAAAACTAAAAAGTTAACCCATCTCTCTTCCTATTCAGGGGTAACTTTTTAATCTATAATTTTGTTATCCTCACCACATTGAGTGGGTTGGATCATGAGCTGATACTCTACATCCAGTGGGTGGTTGGCAGATGCTGAGAAATTAGCCCTCTGGTTCTGTTTGAATACCCAGCCTCACGATGCCTGAGGCAATTCTGTCTGATTCAAAGAAGAGTGGAATTTTGCCCCAGCATGGGTGAGAGGTACGTACTGAGAAAGCTTTAAAATTACTGCTGCACTGAACATGAAGCCTCAGGCACCCAGACCAGAGTCACCCATCTTCCAGGCTTCTCTTCTTAGTGGATCTAGCCTCAGCCAAATAGACAGCTCTCATATTTGCCCTTTTGCAAATGACCGGTAAATAAACCCTGATCTTGACCATCTCCAGGTTTCTGCTTGCCCTCTAACTTCCTAAAATGCTCTACTTTCATTTCCCACCAGTTCTCTACCTTCTGACATGATATCTGTCATCCCAGTCCTGCCTCAAATGACATCTTTCCACTGACTCTACAGCACAGTGACCTAGTGACTGCCATCCTGTTTTGATTGCAGAGCACTCCTCACCTTCTGCCCTGGTATTGTCCTCACTAATTCCACCATGGCACAGGCCCAGCCATATTCACCTCAACATCTCTCACTAAGTACCTTGTACATATAGGCATCTACTTCCCTCGAGGTTCACATGATAAAGAATCTGCCTGCAATGCAGGAGACCTGGGTTTGATCCCTGGGTTGGGAAGATCCCCTCAAGAAGGGAATGGCTACCCACTCCAGTATTCTTGCCTGGAGAATTCCGTGGATAGAGGAGCCTGGCAGGCTGCAGTTCATGGGGTCACAAAGAGTTGAACACGACTGAGCAGTTAACACACACTTTCATTAAAAAGGGTTCGTTGAACCTGAGCTTTCTGTCTGTAACCATAAGTAGTCTGTGGGATTTTCAGGTAGCAGGTGGCGTATTTTCTCATAATATACAGTATAATATAAGCACGTAGTTTTACTCAATTTTTCCATTTACCCTTTATTTCCTTTTCTTCAATCTAATATCTGCCTACCTAGTAAGTACGTGTGTTCTCTCTCTATGTATATATATATATCCATCTGTGTAGATATCTATATATATAGATATATAGATTTTATCCATTATCTGTTGTAAAATTTTATATATAAAAAGAAAATACATATATATGAAAATATGTAACATACATTGAGAATATACATGTATATATTCAAATATGTATAGTAACAGTTCAATAAATGGCGTTTATGTTTGTGTTTGTCATAATCTACATATATTAATAAAAACTATCATTTGCCAAGGCTGGACTTAATAAATTGAGTTAGAGTTAATTTCATGGAATGCGTGTGTTAGTCACTCGGTCGTGTCCTACTCTTTGCGATCCCACGGACTGTAGCCCGCTAGGCTTCTGTGTCCATGAAATTCTCTAGGCAAGAGTACTGGAGTAGATTGCCATTCCCTTCTCCATAAACTTCCCAACCCCAGGGATCGAACCCTGGTCTCCTGCATTGCAGGCATGGAACAAAAGTGCTTATTATGAAAGGAATAATATGTAAGTCTCCTCTAACTAGAAGATATATCTAGTTACTTTAAAATGTGATCAGCTTTTGCGACTTTGTGGCCATCCAGTGGCTGGCTCAGCACTTCCACTGCAGGCGGCATGGCTTCTGGTTGAGAAGCTAAGATCCCTCATGCCGCACTGTGCAGCCAAAAGCAACAAAGAAACACGGTCAACTTGTACAGCTTCTTTTTAGCTTAACTTTAGAAAAATTTTAGCTTAACTTTAGAAAAGTCATCTCCATGTAGCAATGTATTCTAAAAATACATGTTAAGCAGCCTAGCTGTATAACAATTAGAAGCATAGTTCAAACTAATGTTAAACATTTCTTATGTTTTCTTTGATGTATTTTCAAATGTTCCGTGTTTCCTTTTTTGCTTCTTTTCTCCCCCACATTATCTTTATCTCTGTGACAGTGGTGTGCCTTCTTTGACCCAATAGGAGAGAGAACAATAGATTGAACCCTCTTCAGCCTGTCATGGGTGAGATTTTTTTTTTCCATTTTAAATAAAAGAATTGAATGTTTAAAGTGTTTTCATTTTCTATCACTACATTCCTTAGTTTAAAAGAATGAAATAGAAAAGAAGATGAGGAGTATACTTGTAATAGACAAAAAAGCAATTGCCCTTCTCAACCTGTGAAAGTGTTCCATTCCTTCCCACAGAACATACTCAATAAAACTTCCCCATTCGGCAGTCAAAAGTTAAAGATCTTTTCAACTGATCACAATTTCATATCCTTAGAAAACGAAACTTTCTCTGTGCACTCTAGTTATTCTG